>NW_018408566.1:790982-887749 GCF_002113885.1 Mizuhopecten yessoensis
GACATACCACATGTCAGTACAGTGTTGACGTATTGTGACATACCACTTGTCAGTTTAGTAATGACGTATTGTGACATACCACATGTCAGTTCAGTGTTGACGTATTGTGACATACCACTTGTCAGTTTAGTAATGACGTATTGTGGACATACCACATGTCAGTACAGTGTTGACGTATTGTGACATACCACTTGTCAGTTCAGTGTTGACGTATTGCGGACATACCACTTGTCAGTTCAGTGTTGACGTATTGTGACATACCACTTGTCAGTACAATGTTGACGTATTGTGACATACCACATGTCAGTACAGTGTTGACGTATTGTGGACATACCACTTGTCAGTTCAGTGTTGACGTATTGTGACATACCACTTGTCAGTTCAGTGTTGACGTATTGTGACATACCACTTGTCAGTTAAGTGTTGACGTATTTTGACATACGGTACCACATGTCATATATTACTATTGTACCTACTTACCTTCTTTTTGCTCATGGTTGATATCCTTGCCTATATCCGTCCGACTGACCATTCAAAATGACAACTTTGTGTTGTAAATGACCATCGTCCAGTAAACCATTAACACTTTGACCCTCCTGTCACGTCATTGTATAAGTTCATACTCAGTTCCTGTGTAAAAAGATAATTACTTCCTTAAATTGCATATATTTATCAAACGCTTAACAGCAGGTACACACACACAGCACCCCTGCATGTGGGGGATCTGGAACAGAATACACCTGTTGTTACCCACTGCATGTATCGTAGGAGGCGGCTAATGCGGGAACCCCCTGCAGAATTGGGGATTTGCTTTGGTGTCCTCTATTTGGGGACACAAAAGCGACCATAATAAATCTGCGGCACCCATAGCAATATTTGGGATCTTTATCTTTCTTTCTACTTCTAACCACCTTTTATTTCCTAGCGCCTTGCTTGGCAACACCTCACTTTTGGCTTTACTGTTGAGCGTTCGCCCAGGTGAGGAAGGCATTTGGTTCTGTCCCCAGGCCGGGACATACCAAATTCCATAAAAATGGTAGTTGCTATTTCCTGCTTAACGTTCAGCATTTAGAGGAATGGCAGCATATGACCGGGCGGAATGCTGTGCTGGGTGTCTCGGCATGGTATTTCAGGGAGATAGCACTATAAAGTCGGCATCAGATCCGCGTTATCACAAGGAGGTAAGCACACCAACATATCTCCTGCATACACACACGCAAGCAAGCATACACTACACACATGGAGGCACTTCCTTAAATGACATAAGCTGTTAATAGGACGTTAAACAAACTTAAACTAAACTAAACCGCACAGCAGAAGTATCTGCGCACATATTACAGCTGCCCTGGAAACACTCATTAGATAAACCCGGTCACACCCACATTACATAAGTCACGGTTCACACATTACATCAATCCGCTCTCACCCACATTACATAAGTCACGGTTCATACATTACATCAACCCGCTTACACCCACATTACATAAGTCACGGTTCATACATTGCATCAACCTGCTCACACCCACATTACATAAGTCACGGTTCACACATTACATCAACCCGCTCACACCCACATTACATAAGTCACGGTTCACACATTACATCAACCCGGTCACACCCACATTACATAAGTCACGGTTCACACATTACATAAATCCGCTTACACCCACATTACATAAGTCACGGTTCACACATTACATCAAACCGGTCACACCCACATTACATAAGTCACGGTTCACACATTACATCAACCCGCTCACACCCACATTACATAAGTCACGGTTCACACATATCATACGTCCCGGTTCACAAATTTCATCAACCTAGTCACACAGAATTTAAAGAGACGTCAGAGTCGCATGAATCCTTCCATACTAATCGGAGGGTTCATAAAAGATCCCCGACTATTTCCAAAATGGTCATATGTTATCTTTGACCTTGACCAACGACTACCAAACTCTAATACGAAGTAGATGACTATATACTATAGTGTAGACATAGTTTACTAAATCTGTTGATGGATGGTGAGACATCTAGGACACATACGGAACTCTGTGTTACCACAGTGTTACTAAATCTCTTAAGAGGATATGAGCATAAGATATCTTTACAAAAGCTTTTTACGTCGAAGGAACACACGAAAGTACACACGCACTAATAAAATGTTTACTATATACAAGTAAAACCACCCACATCTAACTACCGTATCAACAATGGTAAAACACCACGCCCCTCTCCAGGGGAGAACAAATGATCCAGAAGTAACGAAATTAGAAACTTCCGATTTGATAAAGCAATTTTCACTCATAAAGTGTATTTGACTATGTATGTGTAGAAGATTTCTGGGTTAGTCGACAGGAATTAAGATTGTGAAATGTTAGCCAATGTGACCCCTAAGAGCCCCGATCCTCGGGTCCAACATAGAAGCCATGCCAGAGACTAAGTTTGACGACATTAAACCGCTGTGCATTAAAGGGGCAGGATAAATGATAAATAAAAAAATCGTCAAATAAAATTCTTCCATTATCAGCAAATATCTTCCGATATTTACCGATAAATTATAAAAATCGTCTCATATTATAATAATTTCTGATGAATAGCAAACCGTTATCTTTGGTTGACACTAGTATGACAGTAAAACCGTCAGTGGCATGTTTGTCCGTGAATCAATTGATGACATGCTTTGATTTAAGGTCAAGCACGTCGGTAAACATTGTCCAGTAGGACATGTATACCCACTGCTGGTCAGTAAACATTGTCCAGTAGGACATGTATACACACTGCTGGTCAGTAAACATTGTCCAGTAGGACATGTATACCCACTGCTGGTCAGTACGTTATACCTCTTACTGAAAATAGTAGACTGACGGTAGTAGCATGCTTAAATAATTAATCTGTAATTATAAGCTTTTAGCTAATTATAACACCATATTCCAAGTCAATACGATTACTTGTAATGACCAGAACGTGACAATCTCACCTCGCCAGACCAGGATTCAGGCCCGAAGTATCTGGACATATGATAAATCTATGTCTTTTATATAAAACCAAGTCAGGAACGAGCTCGAGTCTGGTATGTATATATAAAGTGAGATATATATGTATGTAATAGGCACATGTAGTACAGTGCATCAGAGACGTACAAACTGTGCGGTGTACCTACCTTCTTTGCTATGTAACATAATTATTCGTATCAAGGTAATCACTCCAAAGTTAAAAGTCTCGACTTCCCGGTAGGGGTCCACACACATATATATTGAATGTTTTTAACAGGATCGATGGTGTGTGTAGACAGGTGTGTCTAGACACCTTTAAGGAACACGAGTATACACTGGTGCCGTTAAAGAATGCACACGGGCTGTAGTAAGTTACCTTACAGTTTACACTTGTTAACAGAAAACTATCACACGGACAAATCAGTGCAATCGTAGATCACCATCACACAGACGAACTGACCAGTAGTGCCTTAAAATGTCGACCGGTCGTACCGGACAATACCTGGAAAGGTCAATGACAAATGAGAATTGTCCGATGACCGCCGTTTCGCTCTAGTTACATAAATAACAGTCAGTGTCAACATTAAGCTGTCTGGGACCTGTCGCACAATATCCAGTGTGACGTCATCAATTGTCCAGTCTTACATTTGTACTACCGCTTTAAATGAAATAATCAATTTACACAGTATATATGTCTGTACATGCATATGGCAAGATATTTGTTTTCAATTTTACAATACAATTGTTATGTTCACCATAACAATGTAAACGTTTAGAACATACTGTATTTTATAAAACTATTTATTATACAAAGAAAAATAATCTTCAGATTCCATAGAACTATCGCAGAATTGACGCAGTCTATCACATAAGGATGGTGTCTTCTGATCTTAAGACTTAATGTGTATTAGGGACACTGTGATACGTTCTTACAATGCAGAGCACTCCAATACTCTGAGAATGCTACTTGAAATATATTGTTACGTATGTATGTAAACCCTTTTTTAATAGGTCAGTGACCACCGGCTAGGTTTAGTGACCACCGGCTAGGTTTAGTGACCACCGGCTAGGCAGTATTACCTACAAGGTATCTAGACGGTCACAAAGCAGACGGTCACATGTTTTCATTGAGTGGTCAGATAATTATATAAACGGGTTAAGAATTATTGAGACATATTTAGCTGGAAGGTCTTAGACAAGACTCGCCAAAAGCTCCTGGAAAGATAAAATCGACTATAGTGTGAAAGAGAACTTGCTATAAACGTTAACCTTAATGCACCATTACGTAATTAAATACGTTTTTAGGAATCCGCTTGCTTAAAACACGCCTAGTGCTCTCAAAAGTAAAGTTGAAATAATTTTCAAATACATATACACTTGGAAGTCATTTGTGATCGTGTTACGGTTACAATGGCCCAACAGTAGAATGTCTGCGTTAAACACCGCTAAGCTATAGAAACAACTGATAATGACAAGTATCTTCAGGGCATTTTCATTTAATTGCTACTACCGTCTATGTTGCTACTAAACAAGAAAGGGACATGGATTTCATTTTGCAAAATACGAACAAATAAGGAAACAACATGGAAGATATTTGGCCTGCGATAAATGTTTTGTAATTGTTTCATTTTTTACAATATTTTATGTAGAAGAGTATAGATGTAATTTTATACAATACAAACCTATGTATACATGATTAGGTAAGCAACTTTTTATCTTAATGTGCAACACACACAACACTAAGCTATAGCCTATTTTTAAAAAATGCGTTAAATGTTGTTGTTTTTTTCAAAACAAGTCGGTAAATAATATAGCTACATTGTATGTTCAATGAGAAATTGTTAGGCAGAGACTATTCAAAGGAAATTAGAGGTCAATGCGTAAATATTGAATATCTTGTTCTTTGAATAAATAAATAAATAGAATAATTAGTTTAAATATTTGCGCATATTCAGGAAATTTAGAGTGAGTCAACAGCTGCCACTAAAACGTATAGAAATACGATAAATGATATCATAACCATAAAGAAAGTTGCAATAAAAACCTGACCCTTGTCAATATCTCGACATTAGTTCTTTAACGGGAGTAATGAACTTCATTATTATAAAGGATTTTGTGACAAACCTACCAAACTAGCCATTAATTAAACAACCTCTTTTCGATATCAGGTCAGCACTTTTGTAGCATGTTTTGGTATGGCCTATCAAGATGGTGTAAATTATTGACCTTGGTGTCCTCTGTTAAGGCCAAAGAGGTGAATGTATAATGACATTTATGCCTACTCCACATAAAACTCAACACATGTATAGAATTGAATACGGTCATCATAAGATGACAATTTATTATAATGACATCATGACACAAACTATGAAAATGATGTTTACTGTCAATTTACATCCTTAGGTGGGGATTCGACAGAATTACGCCACAAAGTGAACAATAGAAAGCTTATTGAATTCTTATAGTTCACTTCCCCCTAAGCAACATACATGTAAATAACTAAATGTCTACGACCATAATATTTTCCCTGTAGCAGACTGGGTTGAAGGACTATCAAGTCTGTGCAAATGAATGACCTTTAGCCACTTCAGTGTCACTCGGTACAAATATGCTAAAATCTTAAAAAAAACATGTTATTTCTCACAGGTCATGTTGTATGTCCGGTTGCATGCTGGGATAACGTACTTTCAAATCTGAGAGAAAATGAATGACATTAACCCAACTTCAAGGTCACTATGGTCAAATATGTTACATTTGAATTCGTTATGTATAGAATAAATAAAGGCATGCTATGACAACATATACTATATAGTTTATATGCATAAACGTCCTTGACCCATGAAGGTTGCGTGATTATATCCATCAACTTATAGATATCAAGTGATATTTGTTATAAATTTAAATTTGCCTGCAACATTGAATATTCCCCTAGTGACTCCTTGTTTAAATTACATCAACTTATATCAATATTGATATTTAAATTGCAAACGTATGTACAACACAAGGCAAATGACGTATACTGTAAATATACACTACAGATCTCTGCGATGCTACGTTTAATATAGGTAATTTAAATTTAGAACTTGTAACTTGAGGTATCTGAAAACACTTTAGACAGTCAGCCTATACATCAGTGAGGGGGTATTAATGTATCCCATATGCAATGGATACAATTCTACACGATGTGAAATTAAAGGTTTTAGTTTTCACATGAACAGCCTTGATAGAGATTCTTAAACACATCCTGTGGGTGTTTGTCGTTTATCTATAAAGGCTTTCGTAATAAAAACAATCCACTGCCACATTTCGACGATTTACCGATGTAACATCCTGTATTTGAACTTCTCAACTTTCGTATGTAACATTTAATTTCAATGTTTTTACTTTTATACCGCGACGTGTTTTAAGTCCTTCCCAGCGTAAAGTCATGACCTTCAGATAATGATTGAAAGTTAATACCCCGGATACAAATCTCACTCGTTATTTTAACATATTTGGAGGCCTTTTTTTATAAGTGAGCATTATTTAAGTTCTTCCATGTAATAACATCCTTGACCTTCAGTGCAGTTGACCGACGTTCGATTACCGGTAGAAACCTTAGATACGCTTAATACAGCAGATCTCTCCCACAATCCCAATGTACATACATTGTAAAAGAAAAAAAACAGAAGACGAATCCGTACGATCGGCTGCCCTATCTGTTAAACAAAACACTTATTAACTATTTACTATTTAAAGTGCCTACTTCCTAAAGGTGTCACGGATTGTTGCAATACTGAAGCTAAGTGTCGATATCAGGCTTTGTGTGCACATCCACAGGTAAACTGACAATTTGAAACCGAGCGCCAAATCACAGGTTTAGTACCGTTTTAAAGACGCAGGGGATACATTATTGCCGGCTTGTTGTCTAGGTAACAAGTAGATACATTATCAAAATTAGACACAAAACATTATACAGCATACTCTCAACATATCACATTATACCTACATACTCTCAACATATCATATTATACCTACATACTCTCTACATATCACATTATACCAACATACTCTCTTCATATCACATTATACCAACATACTCTCTATATATCATATTATACCTACATACTCTCTACATATCAAATTATGCCTACATACTTTCTCTACATATCACATTATACCTACTTACTCTCTACATATCACATTATACCAACACACTCTCTACATATCACCTTATACCTACATACTCTGTACATATCACATTATGCCTACATACTTTCTCTACATATCACATTATACCTACGTACTCTCTACGTATCACATTATACCTAAATGCTCTCTACATATCACATTATAACAACATACTCTCTACATATCACATTATGCCAACATACTCTCTACATATATTATACAGCATACTCTCAACATATCACATTATACCTACATACTCTTTACATATCACATTATACCAACACACTCTCTACATATCACCTTATACCTACATACTCTGTACATATCACATTATACCTACATACTCCCTACATATCACATTATACTTACATACTCTCTACATATCACATTATCCCAACATCCTCTCTACATATCACATTATACCAAAATACTCTCTACATATCACATTATACGAACATACTCTCTACATATCACATTACACCAACATACTCTCTACATATCACATGATACCAACATACTCTCTACATATCACACTAGATCAACATACTCTCTACATATCACATTATGCCAACATACTCTCTACATATATTATACAGCATACTCTCAACATATCACATTATACCTACATACTCTTTCCATATCACATTATACCAACATACTCTCAACATATCACATTATACCTACATACTGTCTACATATCACATTATACCTACATACTCTTTCCATATCACATTATACCAACATACTCTCAACATATCACATTATGCCAACATACTCTCTACATATATTATACAGCATACTCTCAACATATCACATTATACCTACATACTCTCAACATTTCACATTATACCAACATACTCTCTACACATCACATTATACCTACATACTCTCTACGTATCACATTATACCTAAATGCTCTCTACATATCACATTATACCTACGTACTCTGTACATATCACATTATACCTACATACTCTGTACATATCACATTATGCCTACATACTCTCTTCATATCACATTATACCAACATACTCTCAACATATCACATTATACCTACATACTCTTTACATATCACATTATGCCAACACACTCTCTACATATCACATTATACCACATACTCTCTACATATCACATTATACCACATACTCTCTACATATCACATTATCCCAACATCCTCTCTACATATCACATTATACCAACATGCTCTCTACATATCACATTATACCAACACACTCTCTACATATCACCTTATACCTACATACTCTGTACATATCACATTATACCTACATACTCTTTCCATATCACATTATACCAACATACTCTCAACATATCACATTATACCTACATACTCTGTACATATCACATTATACCTACATACTCTGTACATATCACATTATACCTACATACTCCCTACATATCACATTATACCTACATACGCTCTACATATCACATTATACCTACACACTCTCTACATATCACATTTTACCTACATACTCTCTACATAACATATTTGTATTATATCACACATCCTTTACATAGTGCATACTCTCTAAACATACTCTCTAAACAACGACTAATAAGTACGGAACATTACAACACTCAAACTTCGGCAGACGTTACATGCATGTATGACCATATGGAAGTTACTGTTAAGCACGAGTATACATATATATAGAGGGTAAGCGCTGTGTATGTGCGGCACTGCCTTTCACTACCTGCACATGCTATCCCTTCTATTCATCTTCCAAGCTTTCTTCACCTGCTAGATTTCTGAACTAATCAGTAATTAAGCGTATGTGAAACCACTCAAACAAGTGTATACACGGTTATTTAAGTGACGCTTTTACCGGTCATATGACACAGTATATACATGTATTTGTTACATATGTTGTATGGTTTAGCCTGGAGACATGTACGGGTATCGTGAGGGCATTGAGTGGCTGGGATGTTAACAACAGACGTCAACACATTCACAGTGTAATGACCTTATCTTTATTTTAGTTTGTCCGGAATCCAATAATTTAAAACATTAACCACTGAGTTTGAGTCATAAAGTAATTCGACCATGGTGCTTCAAATGGAGTGACTCGGGGGTATTTTGAAGGAACCCACGACCTGCTAGTTCAGCTAGGACGAGTCAATCCAATTTAAAAGCGCAATATTCGTCTTTACACTATTCATAAATATTTTGAATGTAAACATATGTCGGGTTCAAAAGGTCACCAGACGTGGGTTCAAAAGGTCACCAGACGTATACCTAACTGTGAATAAACGCTACCGTTCTTATCCTGTTAATTGTCACAGGTTCAGCCAGTCGCCAATTACTGCTGAAAACTCAATCATTCGCGAGCAATAAACAGAAATATACGACTAAGTGAAAAGTAAAAGTTCAAAAGTTGCAAGATCGTCTGGACAAGCTATACCTTAATGGAAAGATGCTGTACGGGACTTCTCGACCGATTTCAGTCAGAACAACGGACCGCTCACGGTTGAACAGCTGAATCGAAAGCACTTGATGCTATTAATTATGACAGCCCCGTGAGATTGAAATCTATAAAACATATATCCACTGGTATTTCTGTACATTAGCAGTAAATTGTTGCATTAGGATCCTATGGCGATAACGCCGGTACACCGGTCGGTGAGTAAGTTATCCCCACCTCAGACTGGTGTTACTGAACATAGCAAGCTAAGTGTTGTATGCTGGGTTGCACTAGATACACAAATTAATATAAAACAATTATATGTATAATGCACTTGATGTGTTAACTTGTACACGGTAACGGGGAGATAACCTATTCTGTATGAAATATCGTGTTATCCTGGTCTGTACGGGGGCCGTGTGTTAACCTGGTCTGTACAGGGGCCGTGTGTTAACCTGGTCTGTACGGGGGGCATGTCTTTACCTGGTCTGTACAGGGGCCATGTGTTATTCTGGTCTGTACGGGGGCCGTGTGTTAACCTGGTCTGTACGGGAGGGCATGTCTTTACCGGGTCTGTACGGGGGCCGTGTGTTAACCTGGTCTTTACGGGGGTGATGTGTTAACCTAGTCTGTAGGGGGCGGTGTGTTAACCTGGTCTGTGCGGGGGCCGTGTTTTAACCTGGTCTGTACGGGAGGGCATGTCTTTACCGGGTCTGTACGGGGGCCGTGTGTTAACCTGGTCTTTACGGGGGCCATGTGTTAACCTAGTCTGTAGGGGGCGGGGTGTTAACCTGGTCTGTACGGGGGCCGTGTTTTAACCTGGTCTGTACGGGAGGGCATGTCTTTCCCTGGTCTGTACGGGGGCCGTGTGTTAACCTGGTCTTTACGGGGGTCATGTGTTAACCTAGTCTGTAGGGGGCGGTGTGTTAACCTGGTCTGTACGGGGGCCGTGTTTTAACCTGGTCTGTACGGGAGGGCATGTCTTTACCTGGTCTGTACGGGGGCCGTGTGTTAACCTGGTCTGTACGGGGGCCGTGTTTTAACCTGGTCTGTACGGGGGCAGTGTGTTAACCTGGTCTGTACGGGGGGCATGTTTTAACCTGGTCTGTACGGGGCCGTGTGTTAACCTGGTCTGTACGGGGCCATGTGTTAACCTGGTCTGTACGGGGGCCGTGTGTTAACCTGGTCTGTACGGGGGGCGTGTGTTAATCTGGTCTGTACGGGGCCGTATGTTAACCTGGTCTGTACGGGGCCGTGTGTTAACCTGGTCTGTACGGGGGCATGTGTTAACCTAGTCTGTAGGGGGCGGTGTGTTAACCTGGTCTGTACGGGGCCGTGTATTTACTTGGTCAGTATAAAATAGCTAGTCTTAACCTAGTATGTATAGGGGATTGTGTGTTAACCTGGTCAGTATAAAAGAGTTAGTCTTAACTGGTCTGTACGGGGGCTGTGTGTTAACCTGGTCTGTACGGGGGCGGTGTGTTAACCTGGTCTGTACGGGGCCATGTGTTAACCTGGTCTGTTCGGGGGCCGTGTGTTAATCTGGTCTGTACGGGGCAGTATGTTAACCTGGTCTGTACGGGGCCGTGTATTTACTTGGTCAGTATAAAATAGCTAGTCTTAACCTAGTATGTATAGGGGATTGTGTGTTAACCTGGTCAGTATAAAAGAGTTAGTCTTAACTGGTCTGTACGGGGGCTGTGTGTTAACCTGGTCTGTACGGGGCCGTGTGTTGACCTGGTCTGTACGGGGCCGTGTGTTACCCTGGTCTGTACGGGGGCCGTGTGTTAACATGGTCTGTACGGGGGCAGTGTGTTAACCTGGGCTGTACGGGGGCAGTGTGTTAACCTGGGCTGTACGGGGGCCGTGTGTTAACCTGGTTTGTACGGGGGCAGTGTGTTAACCTGGTCTGTACGGGAGCCGTGTGTTAACCTGGCCAGTATGGGGACCGTGTATTAACCTGGTCTCTATGGGGGACCGTGTATTCCTGGTCTGTACGGGGCCGTGTGTTAACTTGGTCTGTACGGGGCTGTGTGTTAACCTGGTCTGTACGGGGGCATGTCTTTACCTGGTCTGTACGGGGGCAATTTGTTTACCTGGTCAGTATAAAAGCGTTAGTCTTAACCTAGTATGTATAGGGGATTGTGTGTTAACCTGGTCAGTATAAAAGAGTTAGTCTTAACTGGTCTGTACGGGGGCTGTGTGTTAACCTGGTCTGTACGGGGGCAGTGTGTTACCCTGGTCTGTACGGGGGCCGTGTGTTACCCTGGTCTGTACGGGGGCCGTGTGTTACCCTGGTCTGTACGGGGGCCGTGTGTTACCCTGGTCTGTACGGGGGCCGTGTTTTAACCTGGTCTGTACGGGAGGGCATGTCTTTACCTGGTCTGTACGGGGGCAATTTGTTTACCTGGTCAGTATAAAAGAGTTAGTCTTAACCTGGTCTGTATAGGGGATTGAGTGTTAACCTGGTCAGTATGGGGGACCGTGTATCAACCTGGTCAGTAATGGGGACCGTGTATTAACCTTGTCAGTACGGGGACCGTGTATTAACTTGGTCAGTACGGGGACCGTGTATTAACTTGGTCAGTATGGGGCCCGTGTATTAACCTGGTCAGTAGGGGGACCGTGTATCCTGGTCAGTATGGGGGACCGTGTATTAACGTGGTCTGTATGTGGGATCGTGTATTAACCTGGTCTGCATGGAAGACCGTGTATTAACCTGGTCTGTATCGGGACCGTGTATTAACCTGGTCAGTATAGGGACCGTGTATTAAACTGGTCTGTATGGGGGACCGTGTAATAACCTGGTCAGTATGGGGGACTGTGTATTAACCTGGTCTGTATGGGGACCGTTTATTAACCTGGTCAGTACGGGGACCGTACCTGGTCTGTACGGGGCCATGTGTTAACCTGTTCTGTACGGGGGCCGTGTGTTAACCTGGTTTGTACGGGGGCAGTGTGTTAACCTGGTCTGTACGGGAGCCGTGTGTTAACCTGGTCTGTATCGGGACCGTGTATTAACCTGGTCAGTATGGAGAACCGTCATTAACCTGGTCAGTATGGGGGCGTGTATTAGCCTGGTTAGTGTGGGGAGCCGTTATTAACCTGGTCTCTATGGGGGACCGTGTATTAACCTGGTCGGTATGTGGGACCGTGTATTAACCTGGTCTGTATGGAGGGCCGTGTAATAACCTGGTCAGTATGGGGGACCGTGGATTAACCTGGTCTGTATGTGGGATCGTGTATTATCCTGGTCTGTATGGAAGACCGTGTATTAACCTGGTCTGTATCGGGGGCCGTGTGTTAACCTGGTCTGTCCGGGGGCAGTGTGTTAACCTGGTCTGTACGGGGGCCGTTTGTTAACCTGGTCTGTACGGGGGCAGTGTGTTACCCTGGTCTGTACGGGGGCCGTGTGTTACCCTGGTCTGTACGGGGCCGTGTGTTAACTTGGTCTGTACGGGGCTGTGTGTTAACCTGGTCTGTACGGGGCCATGTGTTAACCTGGTCTGTACGGGGGCCATGTATTAACCTGGTCTGTACGGGGGCCGTGTTTTAACCTGGTCTGTACGGGGGGCGTGTGTTAACCTGGTCTGTACGGGGGCAATTTGTTTACCTGGTCAGTATAAAAGCGTTAGTCTTAACCTAGTATGTATAGGGGATTGTGTGTTAACCTGTTCAGTATGGGGGACCGTGTATTAACCTGGTCAGTATAGGGACCGTGTATTAACCTGGTCTGTATGGGGGACCGTGTAATAACCTGGTCAGTATGGGGGACCGTGTATTAACCTGGTCTGTATGTGGGACCGTGTATTAACCTGGTCTGTATGGAGGACCGTGTATCAACCTGGTCAGTATGGGGAGCGTGTATTAACCTGGTCAGTATGGGGGACCGTGTATTAACCTGGTCTGTATGGGGACCGTGTATTAACCTGGTCAGTAATGGGGACCGTGTATTAACCTGGTCAGTAATGGGGACCGTATATTAACCTGGTCAGTATGGGGGACCGTATATTAATCTGGTCAGTAATGGGGACCGTGTATTAACCTGGTCAGTACGGGGACCGTGTATTAGCTTGGTCAGTATGGGGACCGTGTATTAACCTGGTCTGTATGGGGACCGTGTATTAACCTGGTCAGTAATGGGGACCGTGTATTAACCTGGTCAGTAATGGGGACCGTGTATTAACCTGGTCAGTAATGGGGACCGTGTACTAACCTGGTCAGTAATGGGGACCGTATATTAACCTGGTCAGTATGGAGGACCGTATATTAATCTGGTCAGTAATGGGGACCGTGTATTAACCTGGTCAGTACGGGGACCGTGTGTTAGCTTGGTCAGTATGGGGACCGTGTATTAACCTGGTCTGTATGGAGGACCGTGTATCAACCTGGCCAGTATGGGGAGCGTGTATTAACCTGGTCAGTATGGGGGACCGTGTATTAATCTGGTCAGTAATGGGGACCGTGTATTAACCTGGTCAGTACGGGGACCGTGTGTTAGCTTGGTCAGTATGGGGACCGTGTATTATCCTGGTCTGTATGGGGACCGTGTATTAACCTGGTATCTATGGGGGACCGTGTATTAACCTGGTCAGTAATAGGGACCGTGTTTTAACCTGGTCTGTACCGGAGCCGTGTGTTAACCTGGTCTGTACGGGGGCAATTTGTTTACCTGGTCAGTATAAAAGAGTTAGTCTTAACCTAGTATGTATAGGGGATTGTGTGTTAACCTGGTCAATTTAAAGCAGTTAGTCTTAACCTAGTCTGGATGAGTGACTATACTGTGGCTGAAATGTAATTTGGTCTGTATGGCTGGTATCTATGGGGGACCGTGTATTAACCTGGTCAGTAATAGGGACCGTGTTTTAACCTGGTCTGTACCGGAGCCGTGTGTTAACCTGGTCTGTACGGGGGCAATTTGTTTACCTGGTCAGTATAAAAGAGTTAGTCTTAACCTAGTCTGGATGAGTGACTATACTGTGGCTGAAATGTAATTTGGTCTGTATGGGGAGTATATTAACCTGGTCAGTATGGGGGACCGTGTATTAACCTGGTCAGTAATAGGGACCGTGTTTTAACCTGGTCTGTACCGGAGCCGTGTGTTAACCTGGTCTGTACGGGGGCAATTTGTTTACCTGGTCAGTATAAAAGAGTTAGTCTTAACCTAGTATGTATAGGGGATTGTGTGTTAACCTGTTCAGTATGGGGGACCGTGTATTAACCTGGTCAGTAATAGGGACCGTGTTTTAACCTGGTCTGTACCGGAGCCGTGTGTTAACCTGGTCTGTACGGGGGCCATGTGTTAACCTGGTCTGTACAGGGGGCCGTGTGTTAACCTGGTCTGTACGGGGCCGTGTGTTAACCTGGTCTGTACGGGGCCATGTGTTAACCTGTTCTGTACGGGGGCCGTGTGTTAACCTGGTTTGTACGTGGTCCGTGAGTTAACCTGGTCTTTATGGGGGTCATGTGTTTACCTGGTCTATACGGGGGCCATGTCTTTACCTGGTCGGTACAGGGGCCGTGTGTTAACCTGGTCTGTACGGGGGCCATGTGTTAACCTGGTCTGTACAGGGGGCCGTGTGTTAACCTGGTCTGTACGGGGCCATGTGTTAACCTGTTCTGTACGGGGGCCGTGTGTTAACCTGGTTTGTACGGGGGCCGTGAGTTAACCTGGTCTTTATGGGGGTCATGTGTTTACCTGGTCTATACGGGGGCCATGTCTTTACCTGGTCGGTACGGGGGCCGTGTGTTAACCTGGTCTGTACGGGGGCAATTTGTTTACCTGGTCAGTATAAAAGAGTTAGTCTTAACCTAGTATGTATAGGGGATTGTGTGTTAACCTGGTCAATTTAAAGGAGTTAGTCTTAACCTAGTCTGGATGAGTGACTATACAGTGGCTGAAATATAATTTGGTCTGTAGGGGGCCATTTGTTTACCTGGTCAGTATAAAAGATTAGTCTTAACCTGGTCTGTATAGGGGATTGTGTGTTAACCTGGTCAGTATAAAAGAGTTAGTCTTGATCTGGACTGTATAGGTGAATGAGTGTTAACCTGGTCAATTTAAAAGAGGTAGTCTTAACCTCGTCTGGGGGACCGTGTAATAACCTGGTCAGTATGGGGGCAGGTATTAGCCTGGTTAGTATGGGGAACCGTTATTAACTTGGTCTATATGGGGGACCATGTACTAACCTGGTCAGTAATGGGGACCTTGTATTAACCTGGTCAGTATTGAGAACCGTCATTAACCCGGTCAGTATGGGGGCGTATATTAGCCTGGTTAGTGTGGGTAACCGTTATTAACCTGGTATCTATGGGGGACCGTGTATTACCCTGGTCAGTAATAGGGACCGTGTTTTAACCTGGTCTCTACGGGGGCAATTTGTTTTCCTGGTCAGTATAAAAGATTTGTCTTAACCTGGTCTGTATAGAGGATTGTGTGTTAACCTGGTCAATTTAAAAGAGGTAGTCTTAACCTCGTCTGGGGGACCGTGTAA
This sequence comes from Mizuhopecten yessoensis, assembly GCF_002113885.1. Lineage (NCBI taxonomy): Eukaryota > Metazoa > Mollusca > Bivalvia > Pectinida > Pectinidae > Mizuhopecten > Mizuhopecten yessoensis. Next base: position 807,066 of record NW_018408566.1, read on the forward strand.
TAACCTGGTCAGTATGGAGAACCGTCATTAGCCTGGTCAGTAATAGGGACCGTGTTTTAACCTGGTCTCTACGGGGGCAATTTGTTTACATGGTCAGTATAAAACAGTTAGTCTTAACCTAGACTGGATGAGTGACTATAGAGTGGCTGAAATATAATTTGGTCTGTACGGGGGCAGTGTGTTACCCTGGTCTTTACAGGGGCGGTGTGTTAGCCTGGTCTGTACAGGGGCGGTGTGTTAGCCTGGTCTGTACGGGGGAAATTTGTTTACCTGGTCAGTATAAAAGATTTGTCTTAACCTGGTCTGTAGAGGGGATTGTGTGTTAACCTGGTCTTTCCGGGGGCAGTGTGTTACCCTGGTCTGTACGAGGGCCGTGTGTTAACGTGTATTAACCTGGTCGGTATGGGGGACCGCTGGTCAGTAATAGGGACCATGTTTTAACCTGGTCTGGACCGGAGCCGTGTGTTACCCTGGTCTGTACGGGGCCACGTGTTAACCTGGTCTGTCCAGGGGCCGTGTGTTAACCTTGTCTTTCCGGGGGCTGTGTGTTAACCTGGTCAGTATAAAAAAGTTAGTCTTAACCTAGACTGGATGAGTGACTATAGAGTGGCTGAAATATAATTTGGTCTGTAGGAGGCCATTTGTTTACCTGGTCAGAATAAAAGAGTTAGTCTTAATCTGGACTGTATAGGTGAATGAGTGTTACCCTGGTCTGTACAGGGGCCATGTGTTATCCTGGTCTGTACGGGGGAAATTTGTTTACCTGGTCAATATAAAAGATTAGTCTTCACCTGGTCTGTATAGGGGACGGGGGCCGTGTGTTAACGTGTATTAACCTGGTCTGTGTGGGAGTACCGGTATTAACCTGGTCAGTAATGGGGACCTTGTATTAACCTGGTCAGAATGGAGAACCGTCATTAACCCGGTCAGTATGGGGGCGTGTATTATCCTGGTTAGTGTGGGGACCCGTTATTAACCTGGTCCCTATGGGGAACCGTGTATTAACCTGGGCTGTATGGGGGACCGCTTGTCAGTAATAGGGACCGTGTTTTAACCTGGTCTCTACGGGGGCAATTTGTTTACATGGTCAGTATAAAACAGTTAGTCTTAACCTAGACTGGATGAGTGACTATACTGTGGCTGAAATGTAATTTGGTCTGTATGGGGACCGTGTATTAACCTGGTTAGTGTGGGGAACCGTTATTAACCTGGTCTATATGGGGGACCGTGTACTAACCTGTTCAGTAATGGGGACCGTTTATTAACCTTGTATGTATGGGGGACCGTGTACTAACCTGGTCAGTATGGGGGACCGTCATTAACCTGGTTAGTATGGGGGACCGTCATTAACCTGGTCAGTATGGAGGACCGTGTACTAACCTGGTATGTATTGGGGACCGTGTACTAACATTTATGTATAGGGGACTGTGTATTAACCTGGTCAGTATGGGGGACCGAGTGCTAACCTGGTCTGTATAAGAAACCGATTGTTAACGTGTCCGGACAGGCTGTGGCACGATATACTTTTGTTTCAATAACTGTGAACTAGGAGCTACATGTATGTCACTCTGTATTTCCTTTTAAAGAAAACATGTTGACTGAGAAACCATACACTAAAATATTCGGAAGTGAAACCACACTTTCATTCCCACGGACTCCGTATTCGATCTATTACCTGTCGATGATATATACTCCTGTGGAGCCTCACACGTTCACCAAATGTCTGTTATCTATACAGATTGGCTGTTAGCCTTGACACATTTTGAAAAATATCTCTCTTAACTTCTCGTCCGAACATTTGCATTAAGATGATGAGAAAGTAATTTATAATGTTCAAGATAATGTAATTGAAAAATGAATCCCATAAGTACACATTCCTATCAGCTGTAACCATATGCTATATCTACGTGAATATTCTATGTCTTTGATGAGTTTATGCCTGTACGTCTATCTAGGCTTGATGCATTGGACCAATGGCGATATATAGAATTTGAGATAACAAAACAATAATCCATGATCTCATTCATTAGAACAGCAATCTCTTTGGCCACCTCGGTAAACTGTACTACTGATCGCCCACAATGTAAAGTTGGTTTGTCTGTTTCTATGTGAACACATTAAACAAGTTGAGGGTGTTTCTCAAGTGAGAAAGCTAAATTGGTTATAAACTTGATAAAATGATGGAGATCTAAACTGTTACCCTGCAAGAATCGGGGCAATTTAAGGGAAATGTTCAGCACTATATGTTCTGCTAGACTTTCGGGCGATCAATTCCGGGTTTTCCGCTATTCTGAATTTTTAATTACGGAAGGTCACTTATACCAAGTCGAAATATGAAATATTTCTAGCAATTCGATATACCGAATTCTGACTGCTGGTATGCCATTTTCTCTTCCGCACGTCATTCCTACATTCGTTATGACATTTTATAATGAAACTATGTTGCTATCTATAGTTTTCTAATATTTTGACTACTTTCCGAAAGTGAAGATCGCTTCCATTATGGTGGCACTCCAAATCGCTGTCATTAAATTATTGATAGCTTTGTGACTGACTGATACCATATATATGGCAACAATCGTGTTGTTTACCAACGGACTGAGTACAGAGATGAAACTTACCTGTTAAGGTAGCTCACGGTTTGACCTGCAAAGCGACTAATGATCTCTCGGAATAGTCAATCGCTGTTACTGCTAGACCGAACACTCAAGTCTCACCAAAACTCACATTTTAGTGTGTACTTTCAACACTTCACGTAATCTATAAAACAGTGTCTGACTGTACTTCTAGACCGTATGCTGTTGTATAGCACAGACCTGGGTAATAGACAGTGGCATTCCTGTCATGAAATAATAATCCCCCAAAGAATCCCTAACAACTGAGATACAAAGGAAGCCCTAAGAGGCAGAATCCAGTAAAATGCATGAATACAAAATATCTTCAACAAACATTATCTAGTTGATACCCCTGAACTCTCAACTCGGGAATCTTTACAAATACAAACTATGAATTGTATTACTGTGAGTTGATTGTCCTACCTATGATATATTTCTACCGTGCAATATCTACTTCGTTTGAAAATAATATACTTTAACGTCTCTTACCCATTGCATCTTCGAAACTGACACCTACCTGTGACCAGACGCGTATGTCTCTGCTGTGACACCTACAGAATCTCGCGGCAGCAGGTGACTGTGGCGGATCATAAAGGGTGGAAACAACAAACGGCACTCACTTTCTGCATTAAAGGACATACCTCCCGAAGGTAAAACACAAACTACCTGAAGTCCGCATCTGGACTATAAAACTGACCGCTCTATAAAGAATTGTGCTAAAAGGTTTAAAAGGCGGGGATCTGGGCTGACAAAGAGTTAACTGACGGGGTTGTGCAGTGGCCACTCATAATTGTAGCAGAGGGGCACGTCAGGTCAGGCTGGTCCGCGAGGGTCAATCGCGGGGTCGAATGAGGGTCAGATTAGGTGAACACGCTAGTATTGTGAGCACTGATGGTATGTAACGGTTAAGAACGGATATAAATCTATGTTTTAAATAGCCAACTCCTGTTTGTTTCTGTGCATGACCAAATATCGCAAAGGAACAGACAAATATCGCGGTCTAACCCCGCAACACCTGATAACAACCCCGAATCATCCCCGGGTATCAGCCAATCAGCCACCAGTAAACTCTCTACATTGGTAATACACGGAATTAGCTGTCTAAGTCCGTGGCTAATGGGGATGGTTTGTTAGATATCATCGGTAATGGTTTAAAATGTCATAGCTATCTTCTATGTGAGGGATTGTCAGGTGAACTGTAAAAAAATGTCGTTACGGCCAATTACAACGGTAACAGGGGAGTGGACTAGTACTGGTCGTGGTCAGTGCCCGGTAAAGTATGTGTCAGACGGACTTCGGAGGATCGTGTATCGCCGCCTCTATTTACAGTGTACCTTAATGATGTCTACAGTACTGTTCGTACAGACCAGTCAGGGCCACATCTACCCAGAAGCAATATCAATTACCCCGGGTGGTCTCTCTACACCTACTGTGACTGTCCTCAATTGGATGTTAGGTGGATGTTAGTTACAAACTTTCTAAAAGGACTCCGTGGATGTTCTGTAATTTCAAGCATAATTTGCAAACTTTTTACTTTTTGCCGTTGGTTGTGAATTTATGAATGTAACACCATGTCCATTGGGCCTGCATCACGTACCTGTTGTTTAACTGCGCTTTGATCCATGGAATTAGATCTAAGTCCGTGGATAATCTAATTACGTGGTTAAGTCTAATACCGGCCATTAGGGGAACACATCTCTACAAATTACAGACCAAGTAAACTTCTAGTCTACCATATTAAATAAAACGTTGTTTGAAGTTTTCAGCACATTTAACCCATGCAAACTTGAATTTAGGGAAATGTAATACCTTCGCAAGGTCTTGTCATGCATGTATACTCACACATAACTCACTCATTTCAAAGACAAGAGGTGTGATCTAATGTTCTTGGCTTGCAGCGATATTAAGGTTTTAACAGTTTTTGTCTGAGGAAATCATATTCTTTACATATAAAACAAAATGAAATCCATTTTCTACTAAGCAGTACATGTAGGGCATATACAGTAAGAAACATCCTGCTCCCTGTTTCAATTGTTAAACAGTGCGCTGGCAAACGAAAACTACAAAAGAAAGAAATCTTCCTCGCTCTAATTGGTGATATTCAATTCAACTATAGGCTTCACAAAATTGGTTTTGCGTCTGTTTTAAAATATTCATAAACAGGAACTGGATTAGTTTGGGTTTAATGGCGGTCTCAGTTGACATGTATATAATAAAATTGAAAGGAAGTTGATTCTGAAAATAGTGTGCCACACCTCATCACAAAATCTTGTTAAAAATGTTCGTGTTGGTATTTCAAACTTTTTAATAAATGTCATATCAGCACCACCATTACTGCAAAATGATAATACTTTAGAATTCAGGAATTTCATGAAAAAACTAATGTCGTATATGATTAACGTACGTTTTTAACTTATTAACATCGTCATTTTTCGGTTCAGGTTACTAATCTAAGGTAAAACCGCAAGTAAAATACAGTTAAAGGCTGTTCAAATTGACACTAATTCTTTCAACATCATTTTTTATTTCAATATTGCGGAAAAAAAGAAACGCGCCGGTACACCATACTACCTGTGTTAGTTGGAGCGTCGGTTATAAATGCCCCTTGGCCATGACATTCACAGGTAACACCTCTTGGTAATTAGTCACCTGTTAATTCACATGTAGGTGTCGTAAATGTCTTTCGGCTATAATATTAAGTGGGAAGACACACAGCTAATTAACATACCTTTTAAGTCACAGGTAATATAATGAGGCCGATATATTTAGGTGAGTAAATTGTGTTTACCGTCACTCAGTTTGAAGTCACATTGGATGCAGATGACACAGGCATGGAATTAGATTTCCGTGATTCAGGCTTGTCTTTCGGATAAGAACATCACTGACGTCTTTATTTGTCGATTGATGATTTTACCCATACAACTTATACGATTATGCAGGTAATATATAAATATGTAAAGAGTGTGTCAGAATGGGTTCACACAGGGACAGTATATCCTGGTTCACATAATGAATAGGATATCGGATAAGTTGTGCCAAAGTGACGTCACACTTCACGTGACCTCGTATCAAGTTCAAAATATACATATTCACTAGGCTGATATAGATGGGGCGTCACCTGTCCTGTCCATCATCTAAAGATCGAGAGAGACGGTGTCTCGGTCACTACACGTAATATTGCATCAAATGACCGTAAAATATGAAATTGTGAAAAATCGTGGTCAAAATCCTTCTAGGTCCAAATATCAGAGTTATAACAAATTCTCAGGTCCCTGTGATAAAAAAAGACAGTAGGCATCCCTTGGCGACACATTGGTCAGCAAACATAGGCCAGTTATCGTTTGCAATGAACCATACAAATTCAATAGTAACCAAGACCAGACAAGCTTGACTGAATTTCCCATATTTAAGACACACGAAAAGGCCACACACAAATTAAACTGTCTGCTTTTTCAAAATCGCATACTGAAGCAAATCACTCAATAGACGTGTAATGTTCAATGAGAAGATTGATATAAACATGTAAAGTGGACGAACGGAACATATAAATACAATAATAATAAAATATCTTATTTAAGTGTCACGCATATTTTACATAACACATACCTTTACATAATCAAAATGCACATATGCAAAATATGCCCAGCCATACTGACTTACGAGACACTACTTACAATTTATATTTATTAAAACATAGAATCTATTAATGGTGAAAGAAGAGCGAGAGTGGTTGGGGATACCCCCAGCGACAATATAAATACATATAAGTGTATTCAGTTGGCCCATATACACAACCTGGTTTGGTGTATCAGTATGATACACGCTCACTGCAGACGTTACATTGTATACTTATCACACACAGTGGGTACATCATATTACTGAATACAATGTCACCGCGTGCGTCTTGCGTCCCGATTAGTATAGTAAGACGCACATTGTTGTACGTGTGTTATATAGATGTCACCATGCACATCAGACGCGAGCAAAGCATGTAATTTGTATGTGTGTTATATAACTTGTGTATGACAGGTAGAAATGATTGACTGATTGTTCGATTGATTGGAGAAGACGAGTATCATTTTATTCTAGCTTGTAATTTTTATATTAAGCCCGACTTCTGGGCAAGCTTGTAAAAATCCTGTCTTTAAGGAATGTAAAACAACTAAATAATCTTGGTATTTTTTGTGTATTGCCACTGCGAGGCGTTACAGCTACTAGTAAAAAAAAATGGACCTTTTTTTATTTACTAAAAAACATAAAATAATTGTGAAATGCACTAATGTAACGGTTCCTGACTTGGAGCATGTATATTTCTATAGTTTAAGTGTCAGGGTGTTTATGTGTTTAATTAATTAATATGATAAATTGCCATATTCAATACATTATTAGCAGATTTGTTTTTGAAAAGTGCGAAATTGTTACACATTGTTCAGACTCCACTATCTGGTATGCAATTCATTTTCTATGTTCAACACACTGTATGTATACTCCTATACAATGTACTGCTTTTGGAATATACTGAAATGAATTCAATTGAATGGAATTGATTGATTGATTGATTGACTGACTGACCGGTTGATTGAATTATATTGTTTGATTGGTTGATTGAATGGTGAATTGATTGACTGACTGATTGACTGAGTGTCTGACTTATGATTGATTGATTGATTGACTAATAACTACACAATTAATTGGTCAGCTGGTTTAAGAAATTAAATTAATGCATCACATTTGCCAGCCTTCGATCTCTTCGCGATTTTGTTAACAGGTCATGCCACATGAAGACCGGTTCCCGAGAAGAAAGCAGGTGCGTAGCTGCCATGTAAACAAATAAGTAGTAACATGCACATAACAATATTCCCAAAGGTACTATTTTATTTGTACTTACTGTGTGTGGTGTGAAATAGTGATTAAGTTATTTTACGGAACAGTCGGTATTGTGTTAACCGACCGAGAGCTCTGAGTACAACAGCACTACAACAACTGACTAGTCAATACAGAAGACACAGAGGAAAATCCGTGATCTGTAAGGCCATCTACAGCAAGAACATTGTTTCTCCAGAAACAGACTGGCATATACTTTCCCATTCATTTACCTAGTACCTCAGACGTTTTCCATGGGTTCATCAGTGTGAAATACAGGGGTTTTACCAATAATAATCCTCAGATATTTCTGTACGCTTACTTTAAGATGAACATAAGTTGATTAGACATATTACTTATGCTTCAGTGTTATGTAGAAAGTGGACTAAGTGAGCGTATCCTCTGTAGTATCGGGGATGTGAAGTGGAAAATTATAGGGCTGCAACGATATATCGTATCGTATCGTATCGTGATGTTTTCTTGAGTATCGTATCGAATTTTTTGTTTGCCTGTTTCGCGATACACCAACTACTGATATCATCAATCAATTTTTATCAAACTCTAAAAACAGTGCACTTCCTTTTTTGAATTCTCCAGTAAAGATGTGGTCCACTGTGCAGAAAGTACTAAAAATCATACAAAAATATTTTTTCAAAAAGTATTTACTATTGAAGTCTATGAACTTGATAAAATCCTGCAGTCAATCATTATGAAGTTGACCTTTTAAATCCCCTTTAATATACATGGCTTAGTCTAGTATATATCTATACCTAGTTTATAGTTAGACATATCCAATGTTACTTATGTCATAACATCGACTAACAGTACACGACAGTACCTTATAATTGCATATATAGTGTAACAAGTCAAGTGAACAATCCCTATGTCCCACCCCTGGACAAAGATATTGGTACCAAGTTAAACCAAGGGCAATAACTCTGTATCGCTGGGGCACGAGACACGATTTCAACCGCGACCCTCTGCCATGACCCTCTGCTATAAAAAGTGATAGTCAAGGGTCAAGAATATTTATTTAACGTCGCATATGCATGTAACAAACTAACATTAGCACTGTAGTGCTATTCTTGCGACATAGCAGGTGTGTAGGTGACACAGCAATATATACATGTAAACAAGACGTAACACTATACACTGATTGACATAGGGAAACGCCCATACTACATGTACAGTTGGGGGCTAAAACAAACATAAACTTACCGTTGTCTGTCGTACGGAACCGGTAGATAGATGTGTGTGGTTTGTTGTTTTTTTTAAGTTTTCCGGAAATTCTTTCCAACACAGTTTATCAACCTACGTACCACTGAACTGACTGACGGTGCAAGTTTATACGTAAACACTGCATGCTTGGCTTGCTCCTGTTAGATATAGTATGTTAGCACAGAATGCTGTAATCACTGAATAGTGAGTGTTGATCGATGTGCTGTGGCGTGTCGCCGGGACCCACCACGCCACCTTTCCGTTCCTTCGTGTTATGATGCATAGGTCACTCCTGTAGTAACACTATTGACAAGTTAGACCATTTACAAATGTGTTCAGTATCACAGGGACCTGTTAACTTGTTACAGCTATATTTGGACCTAAATTGAGGCTTTCATAGTTATTGTACATGTAATCACAATTGGGATGGCATTTTGCCGAAAGTAGGTTAAGTTATAAAATGTAGCTGTAACACATTTTAAGAGATGAAATAGTTACATTAAATATGTCTCTATTTGGACCTATCTTATATTTAGGGATTATCTCAACACAAGGTAAAAACACCACACCGATAAATGGTATACGGTCTTAACTTGTTCAAATGCATCTTTCAGAAACAGTTACAATCTCTACGGGAAACACATATTTTGAAATGCTCACACCGTTTCACTATTTTCTTGTTTTACTTCATTGTAAGTATAAATAAAATAAGCAACACGAGTTATTACTGTTGTTCAAAACTAATATACATAGGTATGGGCAATGCACGGATTTTGCCCTTCATGATCAAGAAACAAACTTTAAATCAATATCGGGGCGTCCTGGTGCCAGGTGGGTCCTGCTCCTGTTCCAAGTATGTGTGACTTTCAGTTCAGTTCTTTATTACCTTGAACCTTACGACTCGTCAGTTCAAAATAAACATATATACAAGGATAAACAATACAATCACTCGCACTCATATACACACCCACAAATACACCCACACCTACAAATACACCCCCACAAATACACACACACCCACAAATACACACACACACCCACACCCACAAATACACACACACCCACAAATACACACACACACACAAATACACACAAATACACCCACACCCACAAATACACCCACAAATACACACTCACATACCCATTGGTATAGTGTAGAGAGACATCCTTCTTTATATAGGTACATAGTCTTTTCTTTTCTTATTACTCAGTTTAATATATTTGGCTAAATTTGTTAACTGTTTTTTGTTCCCTGTTTCCATAAGTTGGATAAACGTATACATGCTAGGTCTTTCATAGTAATATTTCTTAATAAAACGCTTTCTTAAATTTAAAAAAAAAACATTCACATTTTGATATAAAATGAAATTCATCTTCGATATCCCCACTGTTGCTAGAAGATTTTACCCATACAACTTATACCATTATGCAGATAATATATAAATAAGTAAAGAGCGTGTCAGATCGGTAAGTTGTGCCAAAGTGACGTCACACTTCACGTGACCTCGTATCAAGTTCAAAATATACATATTCATTAGGCCGATATAGATGGGGCGTCACCTGGCCTGTCCATCATCTTAAGATCGAGAGAGACGGTGTCTCGGTCACTACACGTATTGTTGCATCAAATGACCGTAACATATGAAATTATGAAAAATCGTGGTCAAAATCCTTTTATGTCCAAATATCAGAGCTATAACAAATTATCAGGTCCCTGTGATAAAAAGACAGTAGGCATCCCTTGGCGACACATTGGTCAGCAAAAATAGGCCAGTTATCGTTTGCAATGAACCATACAAATTCAATAGTAACCAAGACCAGACAAGCTTGACTGAATTTCCCATATTTAAGACACACGAAAAGGCCACACACAAATTAAACTGTCTGCTTTTTCAAAATCGCATACTGGAGCAAATATTTTACTCAATAGACGAGTTTATGACATTTATTAATACATAAAAGACTTCTGGGTTAGGAATTTGATGAAAATAAAGTGATATCTGAATACTTATTGAAAATCATAGTGCGTAGGATTGAGACAAAAAAGAACGTGTAATGTTCAATGAGAAGATTGATATAAACATGTATAGTGGACGAACGGAACATATAAATACAATAATAATAATATATCTTATTTAAGTGTCACGCATATTTTACATAACACATACCTTTACATAATCAAAATGCACATATGCAAAATATGCCCAGCCATACTGACTTACGAGACACTACTTACAATTTATATTTATTAAAATATAGAATCTATTATTGGTGAAAGAAGAGCGAGAGTGGTTGGGGATACCCCCAGCGACAATATAAATACCTGTAAGTGTATTCAGTTGGCCCACCTACACAACCTGATTTGGTGTATCAGTATGATACACGCTCACTGCAGACGTTACATTGTATCACACGAGTGGGTACACCATAGTACTGAATACAATGTCACCGCGTGCGTCTTGCGTCCCGATTAGTATAATAAGACACACCATGCACATCAGACGCGAGCAAAGCATGTAATTTGTATGTGTGTTATATAACTTTTGTATGACAGGTAGAAATGATTGATTGATTGTTCGATTGATTGGAGAAGACGTGCATCATTTTATTCTAGCTTGTAATTTTTATACTAAGCCCTATTTCTGGCCAAGCTTGTAAAGTTGAATAAAGTTGAATTGTAAAAATCCTGTCTGTAAGGAATGTAAAACAACTAAATAATCTTGGTATTTTTTTTTGTATTGCCACTGCCAGGCGTTACAGCTACTAGTAATGCTATTGTGTTATCTTGTATAGTATATGTACATTTATCAAGTGTACGATTGATAACACAGTGCGAAATTGTTACACATTGTTCAGCCTCCACTATCTGGTATGCAATTCATTTTCTATGTTCAACACACTGTATGTATACTCCTATACAATGTACTGCTTTTGGAATATACTGAAATGAATTCAATTGAATGGAATGGAATTGATTGATTGATTGTTTGATTGGTTGATTGAATGGTGAATTGATTGACTGACTGACTGTCTGACTTATTGATTGATTGATTGATTGATTGATTGACAAATATCTACACAATTAATTGGTCAGCTGGTTTAAGAAATTAAATTAATGCATCACCTTTGCCAGCCTTCGATCTCTTCGCGATTTTGTTAACAGGTCATGCCACATGAAGACCGGTTCCCGAGAAGAAAGCAGGTGCGTAGCTGCCATGTAAACAAATAAGTACGCTCTTCTTCTTCTTCTTCTTCTTCTTCTTCTTCTTCTTCTTCCATACGATTGCCTCCTTCGTCTTATCGAAGATTATGCAATGTTTATGATACACAATGTGCAGGTGAACACACAATTGAAAAGTTTAGATTGTAAAAGTTAAAAAGTAAAAAACACTGATGTAGTGTCAGACGTTTAAAGCTGGTTGATTCGACCCACCAGCCTTAAGCCTAGTGAGTTCGGGGTCTGTTAGAAGTTTAAGTTTTTTTAGTTCCAATTCGTTGAGAGTTTTCTTAAAGGTTTCCAAGTTTGTCGAGTTCACAGTTTTTGAGTCAAGTTCGTTCCAGTCTTTTGTAGTAACAGGCACATAACAATATCCCAAAGGTACTATTTTATTTGTACTTACGGAACAGTCGGTATTGTGTTAACCGACGGCTCTACTACAACAACTGACTAGTCAATACAGAACACACAGAGGAAAATCCGTGATCTGTAAGGCCATCTACAGCAGGAACATTGTTTCTCCAGAAACAGACTGGCATATACTTTTCCATTCATTTACCTAGTACCTCAGACGTTTTCCATGGGTTCATCAGTGTGACATACAGGGGTTTCACCAATAATAATCCTCAGATACTTCTGTACGCTTACTTTAAGATGAAAACAAGTTGATTAGACATGCTACTTATGCTTCAGTGTTATGTAGAAAGTGGACTAAGTGAGCGTATCCTCTGTAGTATCGGGGATGTGAAGTGGAAAATTATAGGGCTGCAACGATATATCGTATCGTATCGTATCGTGATGTTTTCTTGAGTATCGTATCGAATTTTTGTTTGCCTGTTTCGCGATACACCAACTACTGATATCACCAATCAATTTTTATCAAACTCTAAAAACAGTGTACTTTTTTTTTTGAATTCTCCAGTAAGGCTGTGGTCCACTGTGCAGTCATACCCGAAAGTACTAAAAATCATACAATTTTTTTTTAAAGTATTTACTATTGAAGTCTATGAACTCGATAAAATCCTGCAGTCAATCATTATGAAGTTGACCTTTTAAATCCCCTTTAATATACATGGCTTAGTCTAGTATATATCTATACCTAGTTTATAGTTAGACATCTCCAATGTTACTTCTGTCATAACATCGACTAACAGTACACGACAATACCTTATAATTGCATATATAGTGTAACAAGTCAAGTGAACAATCCCTATGTCCCACCCCTGGACAAAGATATACGTACAAAGTTAAACAAAAGGCAATAACTCTGTATCGCTGGGGCACGAGACACGATTTCAACCGCGACCCTCTGCCATGACCCTCTGCTGTAAAAAGTGATAGTCAAGGGTCAAGAATCTTTATTTAACGTCGCATATGCATGTAACAAAATAGCATTAGCACTGTAGTGCTATTGTTACGACATAGTAGGTATGTAGGTGACACAGCAATATATACATGTAAACAAGACGTAACACTATACACTGATTGACATAGGAAAACGCCCATACTACATGTACAGTTGGGGGCTAAAACAAACATAAACTTACCGTTGTCTGTCGTACGGAACCGCTAGATAGATGTGTGAATTTTCTTTTTAACTTTTCCGGAAATTCTTTCCCACACAGTTTATCAGCCTACGTACCACTGAACTGACTGACGGTGCACTTCGCCAACAAACGATTGTAACTAACACTGCATGCTTGGCTTGCTCCTGTTAGATATAGTAAGATATACATAGGTATGGGTAATGCACGGATTTTGCTCTTCGTGATCAAGAAACAAACTTTAAATCAATATCGGGCCGTCCTGGTGCCAGGTGGGTCCTGCTCCTGTTCCAAGTATGTGTGACATTCAGTTCAGTTCTTTATTACCTTGAACCTTACGACTCGTCAGTTCAAAATAAACATATATACAAGGATAAACAATACAATCACTCGCACCCATATACACACCCACAAATACACCCACACCCACAAATACACACCCACCCACAAATACACACACACCCACAAATACACACACACCCACACCCACAAATACACACACAAATACACACCCACACACAAATACACCCACACCCACAAATACACACTCACATACCCATTGGTATAGTGTAGAGAGACATCCTTCTTTATATAGGTACATAGTCTTTTCTTTTCTTATTGCTCAGTTTAATATATTTGGCTAAATTTGTTAACTGTTTTTTGTTCACTGTTTCCATAAGTTGGATAAATGTATACATGCTAGGTCTTTCATAGTAATATTTCTTAATAAAACGCTTTCTTAAATTTAAAAAAACCCATTCATATTTTAATATAAAATGAAATTCATCTTCGATATCCCCACTGTTGCAGTATGCACATGTTCTTTCAATCCTATCTACATTGTTATACCTACCAATTTCAATATTTAATTTGTGAGATGACAGTCTAATTTTTGTTATTTCTTTCAGATTTGTATTTCCTATGGGTTTTGTTAAATATGGTTGTAAACAGAAATGTTCGCCAAAAAACTTGTACAGTGAACACTTAGAAGATGAATCTGCTTCTTCTTTACATTCTTGTTTAAATATATCACACATTCTGCTTTTAATAATATTCATAATATAATCGGATGTATAGGTATCTCCATATTGCCATATATACCCTACTCCCATTCTAAATAGTTCGTTTCTTACTCCATTTATCCATTCACTACCATTTTCTAACATTTCTTGATAACATGCATGTAAAACACAATTGTCAGTTTGTTTTAATTTTAACCAGTATTTAAACATTCTAAATTTCCTAATTATTTTCAAAGGCAATCTTCCTAATTCTTAGATATCTTAACCCTTAATAATCTTTTACAATAACTTAAATGTATTTTCTCTATATCTGGTCCCAAACTTCCGCTCCATAATTAAAAGTACTAGACATATGTATCGAAAATATGAAACTGAGTTTCAACGTTAAAATATTTTTTCTTAGACACGTTTGATACTGAAAACAATGCTTTTCTTCCTTGTTCAGCGATTTTTTGTTAATTTTTTTTTAATTCACCATTAAAATCCATTAATATACCAAGGTAATTAAATTCATCTACAATATCTAAAACACCTCCATCAAAGTACCACTTATCTTTTTCTCTTAATTTACCTCCGTTACGGAAAACCATCACCTTGGTTTTAGAAGTATTAACCGTAAGATTCCATTTATTTGTATAAAGTAATAATGTATCTAACATTTACTGCAATCCCTCAGAAGTTTCGGCCAATAACACCATATCGTCTGCATACATCATTAACAATATATTAATAGTTTGTAGCTCTATAGAAGGACACCCTTCTGTTAAAAAAATCATTTCGCAATCATTGACATTAAACTTATCTTATTGTCTAGATAGGTACAAGGCATCAAGGCATTTGGCACAAGTTATTGCAACTTATGAAGCCATCTTCTATCAACATTACAATAACAAGTGATTACATAGACACACAATTACAATAACAAGTGATTACATAGACACACAATTACATATAGTACAAGTAACGGTAGGAAGGCAAAAACTACATATGTACATGTATACATTTTATTTTCTAAATCTTTCGCTGGACCTAATGATAGTTCGTACATGTCTAAATAAATTACAATTATCATCCAAAGCTAAGTTTTCTTCACCAAATAGTACAGTTACTTCAAACGTATTTGCATGTTTATAGTGTTTATGTATTGGAACAGTACTGTACGAGCATTACTATACGATTGAAACTCAAAGAAGTATTGACAGGCATTACTCACAACGGTGACCAGAATTCGAACAGTTTGAATCTTGGACTCAGTTTGCACGGGATATATCATATCTATAGAACTGCATCGATGCCTTAGTCTACTAGGTTTACCTGTAAGTATATTTGGTGTTAAAGTTAATTTGAAATAAGAGAGCGGCAATAATTTGACAGTATCATCTAACGTATTACAGGTTTTCATAGTAGAAGGCAAGAAGAAAGAGTTTGTAAGAGAAAGTCTGAAGTTTGGAATTCTATAGTCATTTTTATTTCTTGGAGTATATCTATTATTGTCTCCAACTAAAGGGGGTAATAAATTTGACAGATAATTTGGAGTAAGCTGCCTGTTCATTGTGTATGATAATTAAAGTTTCCTTCTTGCTCTTCTATCAGAAAGTAATTCTAGTCCTGTTTCTGAGTATAATGATTCATTTCTAGCATATGAAGATAATCCTGTAATTATCCTCTAGCTGCTTAACGTTGAGCCCTCTCTAACTTTTCAGAATCAACCATGTATATTCAAGAACTGGTAATATACATTGTAAATATTTTGTAAATTCTTACTAGAGCATCATGCTTAAACATAGATTTAAGTTATCCTAAAACAGTATTCATTTTCATTGCTGATTTATAAATTTCATTTTTGTGATTTGTCCACTTCCCATCTGAATTTAATGTGACTCCAAGATGTCTATGCGTGCTACTAAAATTTGGAATGTTTCCGTCAAAAATCAATTCCAGGTCTTCGTCTACATCATCCGAATTTGAAATTAAAATAATTTCTGTTTTGTTTTGGCTGAAAGTAACAAGCCAAGTTTTTGCCCAAATATTTCATGATTCTAAGTTTCTATTCAAAATGGTTTGAATTTCTAAACAGGAAGAAGATTTTTTAAATAAAGTGTCATCAGTAAACAGAAGTATAGTATATTCTAGTGCATCAACAATATTATTAATGGAAATAACAAAAAATAAAGGTCCAATAATTGAACATTGTGGAACTCCAGTACCTATCCTATCAACATTAGAAGATAAAACATTCTGTTGCCTGTTACCTAAATAATTTTCTATACCAGGCAAGACATTTTCTGTAATACCATACGATTTAAACTTGACTAATTGACCTGTATGCCAGACTCTGTCAAACGCTTTAGAAATATCACAGAAAACCTTACAAGTGTGTTTTTTACTTTTAGATCTAAACAAGCGTTGTGATATAATTCAATTAATTGGTACACTGTAGAATGGCCGGCTCATAAAACCTGATTGGTACTGATAAAATAAATAATGTTCCATGAAATTATTATGTAAGTGCTTAAAAATAACTCTTTCTAATATTTTACCAACCGTTGAACAATATGTGTGTGACGGTGTGTGTCTGTAGAGTATGTGTGTAATATATGTGTAGTTTTTAAAAATTGCATTGACTCACACAACACTGACGGTATGAAGAAGTTTACATGTACAACCGCATGAATAGAATATTGAATAAAAACACACATCAAATTTTATTAGGTTCAAGCTTATATTTATTTTCATTTCTATTTTATATCATATATTCGGAATTACCTAAAACTTCACACGTACAATAAACAATATATATACACGTACTTTAATACTTCTTATTAATAGGTCCGATATCAGCTACCCCCGACGTCAGACTTGTGACGCTTATCGATCACCGTAAAACCCCGAGACATTATAGATAATTTGTAATAAAATGTATGCAATTGCTCTAAGCGAGTACAGGTTGTCTCCCTTCTCTCAAGGGTCGGGATTTTACGGTTAATAATGTCCGCTAACACCGCCCAACAAATACCTGATGTGTGAAGGACGATAGAACGCACGATGATAGAGATAAAGCAATCTTGATCTCGGCGAGACGCCTGTCGGGTACAACAAGGATATGTGACAGGTAGGTGTTCTTTATTTGTCTTAATATGGGGACGTATAAAACAGGAATACGAAAGTATACGCCTTCTGATTGGTGCACATGTACTTTGTACTTTACAGAGTGTACGTGTACTTGTGTACTCATTTGCACTGTCCGAACGGAACTTGTAGTGCTACTTTTGTATATCGAGAACGTGAGATATTCGTATCATCCTCGTCTGATAGCTTTGTTATGACGAGGATTTCAAGTGTTCTGATAAGGTGCTACATAGACGGTGTCATGTCAGATAACATACCTCTATTTTCCCCCAAGACGAAATCGATTCTTTATTCCTAAAAAACATTGCTCTCTAACAAATATGCTCGTAATTGCAATGCATTGATGTTACGAGCTATTAGTATGTGAACCAACACTTCTAAATTACATGAACCTATATCTCGTTATAAGTTCATGTTATTATTTGCAAGACCATGTCTAAGCCAGTTTTGGTCCCGGATACAACGATAAACGCCCCCTGTAAACAGTCGGACGTGTCATTGGTTTTTCACAATCTTGTCAAACCTTTTGACAAATAACTGTCTGTTGACATATATTTGTGATACGCTCTATATTATAATTCCTTGTGGCCCCAGTCCCTGCAGGTAGGGCGTAAGAATTGTACCTGCTGCTCCCATTGCATGGTCGTAAAAAGCGACTTAATTTGGGATCTTATGTTTTCTCTTCTTTCTAAACAACTTTCTTCTTACTAATGTCTCCCTTGACAATGCCTTACTTCTGGCCTTTAGTTTAGTGTTCGCCCTGTGAGGAAGGCTTTGGGTTCTGTCCCATAGCCGAGACATACCAGAGTCTGTAAAATGGTAGTTTCTTCTCCTGCTCGGCTGGTTCGCCCGTTGTCAGTATAATGTGACCGGGTTGGGTGTCCTGCTTGGTGTCTTCGGCAGTATGTTTCGGTGAGATAGCACTATAAAGTCGGCATAAGTTCCGTGCTATCACAAGGAGACAGACACGAACATATCGTAGCCTCCCAAAACACACACACATACACTACACGCATGCCATTTGCACACAGGGATGGTCGTACTTAAACGCCATAGCTGTTGATAAGACGTTAAACAATACAAGACCAAACCAAACCTTGTGGCCCTAAATTTCACAGGCTTTAATGCCGATATTTCACAGCATATCCTACATATGTCTGAACTTCTTGTAACCTATTTACAAGTATGACTCACTGATCAGTGATCAAGTAAAAGTTAGTTTAGGGGGATACCTTTAAAACTCTGGATCCGCCATTCTACTTTTCAGCATTTCCAGAACCTTTTTGAGTGTCACCAAACTTCTTTGAGTGTAAAACGCGGTCTGAAGTAGATTTATCGCCGATCACTATCATACCCTGTAACCCTATGGAGTACTTATCACAATCTCTGACCTTGTATAACGGTCTTCACCATACTGTATCATGTGATCACATATTTGTTTACATGCTATTGATCATGCTGTTGCTCTATATTTCACTGCCACACTGTAAGCTTTTAACCCTGTATTTCCCTGTTATTACTCGGACCCATTGATTCCCTAGCATTGCGAATTTAGGTCTCGCTATCGTGTGTTATAATACTAACCTACAAAACATTGATAATTACGTGTGAAGTCGAGCGACTGTTTTTTTGCTGATTCCACAGAACTGATTAGACACTCCAAGACGACCTTCAAAACGTTAATGAAACAACGGCCGGACTGATATGAGAGTTATCCTTACCGCTGCTGCAAAAAGGCTTATCGCTATATCTGTCATCGGAAAGACTCCTCTGGGCTTCGTCTTCCGACCATTATCCACAGATAACATGAGTATCCGTTTGTTCGAGGGCAAGGACCATGCCAAGCTGTATGCAAGGTACCGGCCAACCTACACAAGCGAGGTATACGACGAGATCAGGAAGTACTGCCAACTTCCGGAAGGAAGTGGATGTCACAAAGCGGTGGATGTTGGTTGCGGAAATGGTCAAAGTACTCTTCCTCTAAAGAACATTTTCGAAAATGTTATCGGCATAGATATAAGCGATAAACAGATATCAGAGGCCAAGAAGCAGTCAAATAGTATTGATTTCAAAACTGGTCCAGCTGAAGACTTAAGTTTCCTTGGAAACGAGACGGCTGACCTCGTGACCACTGCCCAGGCGCTTCATTGGATGGACAGACCGCGGTTTTTCAATGAAGTGAGGCGAGTTCTCCGCCCTGGAGGTGCTCTAGCGGTGTATGGATACGGGAATTGTGCGATAGATAGTGAGGAGGGACAACGAATAGTGTGGCAGGTACGTATGCAACACATATCTAGTCATACTATTATATCAATTAACGGGATAATATGCTGTTAATTTATACATCATACATGTATATATGTGTAAGACAGAACTTCCTGTCATACTTACATGTGTACGATGGAACTTCCTGTCATACCTATGTGTGTAAAATTGAACTTCCTGTCATACTTATATGTGTAAGATGGAACTTCCTTTCATACTTATATGTGTAAGATTGAACTTCCTTTCATACTTATATGTCTAAGATTGAACTTCCTTTCATACTTATATGTTTAAGATTGAACTTCCTTTCATACTTATATGTCTAAGATTGAACTTCCTTTCATACTTATATGTTTAAGATTGAACTTCCTTTCATACTTATATGTTTAAGATTGAACTTCCTTTCATACTTATATGTTTAAGATTGAACTTCCTTTCATACTTATATGTCTAAGATTGAACTTCCTTTCATACTTATATGTTTAAGATGGAACTTCCTGTCATACTGATATGTGTAAGATGGAACTTCCTGTCAGACTTATATGTGAAAGATGGAACTTCCTGTCAGACTTATATGTGCAAGATGGAACTTCCTGTCAGACTTATATGAGTAAGATGGAACTTCCTGTCAGACTTATATGTGCAAGATGGAACTTCCTGTCAGACTTATATGAGTAAGATGGAACTTCCTGTCAGACTTATATGTGAAAGATGGAACTTCCTGTCAGACTTATATGGGTAAGATGGAACTTCCTGTCAGACTTATATGAGTAAGATGGAACTTCCTGTCAGACTTATATGTGAAAGATGGAACTTCCTGTCAGACTTATATGTGTAAGATTGAACTTCATGTCAGACTTATATGTGTAAGATTGAACTTCATGTCAGACTTATATGTGTAAGATTGAACTTCATGTCAGACTTATATGTGTAAGATTGAACTTCCTTTAATACCTGTGTGTGTAAGATTGAACTTCCTGTCATACTTATATGTGTAAGATTGAACTTTCTTTCATACTTATATGTGTAAGATTGACCTTCCTTTCATACTTATATGTGTAAGATGAAACTTCCTGTCAGACTTATATGTGTAAGATTGAACTTCATGTCAGACTTATATGTGTAAGATTGAACTTCCTTTCATACTTGTGTGTGTAAGATTGATCTTCCTTTCATACCTGTGTGTGTAAGATTGAACTTACTTTCATACTTATATGTGTAAGATTGACCTTCCTTTCATACTTATATGTGTAAGATGAAACTTCCTGTCAGACTTATATGTGTAAGATTGAACTTCCTTTCATACTTGCGTGTGTAAGATTGAACTTCCTTTCATACTTGTGTGTGTAAGATTGAACTTCCTTTCATACTTGTGTGTGTAAGATTGAACTTCCTTTGATACTTATATGTGTAAGATTGAACTTCCTTTCATACTTGTGTGTGTAAGATTGATCTTCCTTTCATACTTATATGTGTAAGATTGACCTTCCTTTCATACTTATATGTGTAAGATGGAACTTCCTTTCATACTTATATGTGTAAGATGAAACTTCCTGTCAGACTTATATGTGTAAGATTGAACTTCCTTTCATACTTATATGTTTAAGATGGAACTTCCTTTCATACTTATATGTGTAAGATTGACCTTCCTTTCATACTTATATGTGTAAGATGGAACTTCCTGTCATACTGATATGTGTAAGATGGAACTTCCTGTCAGACTTATATGTGTAAGATGGAACTTCCTGTCAGACTTATATGTGTAAGATTGAACTTCCTGTCAGACTTATATGTGTAAGATTGAACTTCCTGTCGTACTTACATATGTGTAAGATGGAACTTCCTGTCAGACTTATATGTGTAAGACGGAACTTCCTGTCAGACCTATATGTGTAAGATTGATCTGTAAGATCGACCTTGTCATAGTTGTGTGTGTAAGATAGTAGTTCTTATTATAGTTGTGTGTGTAAGATCGACCTTCTCATCATAGTTGTATGTGTACGAGAGGGCCTTTTCTAATACATGTGTGTGTGAATATGTAGCTTCTCATACGTACCTTTGTGTGTAAGACGGACACCTCTACCTATTCAGCGCATCACTCACTCTTGTGATAGAGAAATTGTTTCCTGTTGGAAAACTCTTTAAGGTGCAGCAATTATGACTTCGATTGGTCAAAACATACTAAATATTGCAGACAGTTCCCCTGTGAAGTATTAATATGTGTACATGATCTATATGAAGTGTTCTTTTGTTGCTATTTAATAAATTATGGCAACATCTTTTGGCACGCCCATAAAGAAGTGTTTTTGTTTGCAGATGTAGTTATTTTTTACCAAAGGATGTGCAATGAATTTTACATATTGACAGTTCTACAAGGAAACTTTGGACGGATATTGGGACGAACAACGTCGCCATATTGATGATTGCCTAGCAACAATCGATATGCCATTCGAAGGATGGTCGAGGTAAATATATATTCGAAAATTTGTAGAGGTTCATGTGGTCGGGACCGATGACTTAACAGTAAAGTGAAGTCATCTTTGTGACATTGATTACCAACATAAATATAGATATATTTGTACGGATGACCACAGCCATAGTTAGTTCACTTGTTGATTCCAGACTGACAACCGGATATGGTACAAACATACCAACATTGATAATACACTATTGTCTGTCTTAGACATTACATATCGTCCCTGTCATTAGCTTGTTTGTATGCTATAAATCAACTGATGTTTTACGTCCAGGAACGATATGTTGTAGATGTTGTATGGCTTTGCGGTACACTGTTTCTCACAGAAACATTTTTGTGGTACAAAAGACAAAATGACTTCAAAATTTGAAACAACATTTGTTTAGATGTTTTAGCTCGTCTGGCACAAAGTTTCTGACGAAATTTATGCAAGGTGTGGTCCACCGTATTTTTCAACATTTTCAATGAAAACTTCTGAATAGTCAAAAGGTGTGTTAAAGCACGGACTTAGATAATTCCGTGGTTAAAGTGACTAATTGACTATAAAGTTTTTTTAATGATACTGATCCACTTGCAAGGTTACCGGGATGATGTTCTAACCCTGGGTATGATGACAGGCTTAAACATGCTGGGTAATCATGCATGACGTTTTCTCAATTTCCAGGTCACATGCAGGCCTCAGACCACAATTCATTCTACTATATGTTACTACCAAAGGAAAAGGAGTAGAAAACTATTTTAAAACTTTGCGCGGGGTCTGGTTCATATTTCATGTTGTAAAGGTCTATTCAAACTGAACGTACAGTGAGCTGGAAAGTACCTCATGGCCGGCATTTAAGAACAATTTCATTTGAATGTCACTACCATGCATGTATTGGGGAAAATACCAAAAATCACAAAATAACAATGCGCAAGCCTCATCACACATTATGTCCTGCTCCGAATACAAACATGAAAACTGTGTCAAAATATGTAATCACTTGATTAGATCAAACAATTCTATGTAAAAAAAACACTGTACAAATCTGTCATAGATCAAACAAGAAAAACTTATTTAATAACTGACCTGAAATGTCCAGTACAACGACCCGGAAGTCTATCTGTGGTCTGAGCTAACATGCATGAAATTGCTGAATCACAGCAAGCCCTATGGTATGATAATTGACGATTGAAGCATACTGGATGATCATGAAGGGCTAGCAAGTCTGTTCAAATGATTCCAATGACTTTGACTCACTTTTAAGATCATATGGTTGATACAGTATCAATGAATTGTGATGCCAGTTGTGCCTTGTGTTTGAAATTTGTAGTTGAACACACGTATAAAATGTAGGTGTGCTCTTCAATAAATTATCGTGCATGGTTGCACAGTTGAATAACGTAATGGTAGATGGCTGAATGGTTGTTAAAAATGTCTAATACTGTACGGTTGATTTTTTTTATGTTAAATAATTGGATGGTTGTATAATATAATGTACTGATGCCTGGTTGAACAGTTGTATAATGTAATACTGTATATGATTGAACGGTTAAATAATGTATTGATACATGGTTGAATAATTGAATAATACTTCGGTACATGGTTGAATGGTTATATACTATAATACTGTTTAGTTCAACGGTTGAATAATGTATTGGTAAATAATTTAATGGTTGTATAGTATAATACTGCATGGTTGCCAAATTGAATAATATAATGGTAGATGGTTGAACGGTTGTATAATGTAATACTGTGTGGTTGAACGGTTAAGTAGTGTATTGATACATGGTTGAATGATTGAATAATACATTTATACGTAGTTGAATTGTTGTATAATATATTACTGTTTGTTTCAACGGTTGAATAATGTATTGGTACATAGAATGATTCAACGGCTGGCCACATCAATTGTATCCTGTGCCGTGGTACAAACATGTCCATGTTGACTAGGGTATAGTCATGATATCACCCCGTACCTTACCGGGAAGGAGCTATCAACTATGTTCTTTCTCTCTCTTTTTGGGTCTAATAGTCGCACTTATAGCTGGCCGGCCTTGAAACCCATCTGTTTAAGTTCAATTAATTTCTTTGATTAACCTTCAAGGTTAAATGAAACAAATACGTTAAAACATTGAGGCATCGATTTCTAAGAACCGATGGGTTTAGAACCATTGCCATTTACCTGTATCGTGCTAGGCGGAGGCCTTTCATGTTTGTTTAAATCAATGACCTTGAACTATTGTACTAAATAATAATCTTTATTTAACGTCGTGTAAAATTGTCAACAACAAACATAAGCTCTGTAGAGCTTTTATTACGACGCCGCTAAGGGGAACAAATAGTGTTTTCGTGGTGGAGGAAAACCCACGGGGGAAAACACCGTGCCATCGGAGGGATAACAACTAACCCAATCAGACATCACCCAATCAGACATCACTCTTTTTTTCCACCACCGCTTGGGATCGAACCGAATTTCTTTGGAGTGGTCTGAAGCTCACGCTTGATTGCACACAGTAGTACAATGACTGTGCGCGTTAGCGATCACGGCTACCGAGGCACCACTCATTGGCAACCCGGGTCAACCCGGGTCAAAATGTAATTCAGATTCTGTTATAATATAATGTGTGTTAAAAGTATTTAAAAAAACCCATTCTAAAATCGTATGAAGCATGTTATGATGACAGAACACTGTAAGTGTACTGTACGTGTCGATAGCCTTAGTAATGGCTGTGATATGTGTGTAAATTGCTGTCAATTGTTGTTAATGACGGAACATTTGGTGAAAATGTCTGTCAAGTGTGTGTTAATGGTTAGGAAGTACGTATTAATGTCTGCATGTGTGAATTTGAGAAAATAAACACATGATAAGAAACACTTGCCTTTTGTAGACTAGACACCCTGTGTATCAGTCGTACCTGGGACGTAGACGCTTTCGTCGGCTATCTGTCTTCATGGTCCGCATGGCAAACCTTCCTGAAGAGTCATCCAAATTCCCCCATCTTAGAGGACATCAGGAAGAGGTAGACATCAATATATATATAACAGAGCTAGGGCAGCGGTATGGAATTCAATATATACGATTAGGAGAGTTATTGCAGGGGTAGTGCATTCGATATGTCAAAGGGTAGGGCTGGGGACGGGCATTCGACATTTCAAAGGGTAGGGCTGGGGACGGGCATTCGACATGTCAAAGGGTAGGGCTGTGGACGGGCATTCGACATGTCAAAGGGTAGGTCTGGGGACTGGCATTCGATATACAATGCATGAGTGGGTACAAGATAGGGATAGGAAACTCGATAAATCATAGGGATGGGCAGGGGTGGGGAACTCGATATGTCATAGGGATGGGCAGGGGTGGGGAACTCGATATGTCAGGGGTAGTGCATTCGATATGTCAAAGGGGAGGGCTGGGGACGGGCATTCGAGATGTCAAAGGGTAGGGCTGCGGACGTGCATTCGACATGTCAAAGGGTAGGGCTGTGGACGGGCCTTCGACATGTCAAAGGGTAGGGCTGGGGACGGGCATTCGACATGTCAAAGGGTAGGACAGGGGACTGGCATTCGAGATACAATGCATGAGTGGGTACAAGATAGGGGTAGGAAACTCGATAAATCATAGGGATGGGCAGGGGGGGGGAACTCGATATGTCATAGGGATGGGCAGGGAAGGGACCTCGTTATGTCATAGGGATGGGTAGGGAAAGGTAACTCGATATGTCAGGGATGGGTAGGGGGAGGGAACTCGATATGTCATAGGGATGGGCAGGAGTGGGAAACTCGAAATGTCATAGGGATGGGTAGGGGTGGGGAACTCGATATGTCAGGGATGGGGAGGGAACTCGATATGTCATAGGGATGGTCAGGAGTGGGAAACTCGAAATGTCATAGGGATGGGTAGGCAGGGGTGGGGAACTCGATATGTCAGGGATGGGGAGGGGGAGGGAACTCGATATGTCATAGGGATGGGAAGGGGAAGGGAACTCGATATGTCATAGGGGCGGGCAGGGGTGGGGAACTCGATATGTCAGGGGTAGTGCATTCGATATGTCAAAGGGGAGGGCTGGGGACGGGCATTCGAGATGTCAAAGGGTAGGGCTGCGGACGTGCATTCGACATGTCAAAGGGTAGGTCTGGGGACTGGCATTCGATATACAATGCATGAGGGGGTACAAGATAGGGATAGGAAACTCGATAAATCATAGGGATGGGCGGGGGTGGGGAACTCGATATGTCATAGGGGTGGGTAGGGGAAGGGAACTCGATATGTCAGGGGTGGGGAGGGGAAGGGAACTCGATATGTCATAGGGCCGAGCAGGGGTGGGGAACTCGATATGTCAGAGGGATGGGCAGGAGTGGGAAACTCGAAATGTCATAGGGATGGGTAGGGGTGGGGAACTCGATATGTCAGGGAAAGGGTAGGGGAAGGGAACTTGATATGTCTTAGGGATGGGCAGGGGTGGAGAACTCGATATGTCATAGGGATGGGTAGGGGAAGTGACCTCGATATGTCATAGGGACGGGCAGGGATGGGGAACTCGATATGTCATAGGGATGGGCAGGGGAGGGGAACTCGATATGTCAGGGATGGGGAGGGGGAGGGAACTCGATATGTCATAGGGATGGTCAGGAGTTGGAAACTCGAAATGTCATAGGGATGGGTAGGCAGGGGTGGGGAACTCGATATGTCAGAGGGATGGGCAGGAGTGGGAAACTCGAAATGTCATAGGGATGGGGAGGGGTGGGGAACTTGATATGTCAGGGATGGGGAGGGGGAGGGGACTCGATATGTCATAGGGATGGGTAGGGGAAGTGACCTCGATATGTCATAGGGACGGGCAGGGATGGGGAACTCGATATGTCAGGGATGGGGAGGGGGAGGGGACTCGATATGTCATAGGGATGGGTAGGGGAAGTGACCTCGATATGTCATAGGGACGGGCAGGGGGGGGGAACTCGATATGTCAGGGATGGGTAAGGGAAGGGAACTCGATATGTCATAGGGATGGGTAGGGAAGGGACCTCGTTATGTCATAGGGATGGGTAGGGAAAGGGAACTCGATATGTCAGGGATGGGTAGGGGAAGGGAACTCGATATGTCATAGGGACGGGCAGGGGTGGGGAACTCGATATGTCATAGGGAGGGGCAGGGGAGGGGAACTCGATATGTCATAGGGATGGGCAGGGGTGGGGAACTCGATATGGCTTAGGGATGGGTAGGGGAAGGGAACTCGATATGTCATAGGGATGGGTGGGGGAAGGGAACTCGATATGTCATAGGGAGGGGCAGGGGTGGGGAACTCGATATGTCATAGGGATGGGTAGGGGAAGGGAACTCGATATGTCATAGGGAGGGGCAGGGGTGGGGAACTCGATATGTCAGGGATGGGAAGGGAACTCGATATGTCATAGGGATGGGCAGGAGTGGGGAACTCGATATGTCAAAGGGATGGGTAGGGGTGGGGAAGTCGATAAATCATAGACATAGGTAGGGGAAAGGAACTCGATATGTCATAGGGATGGGCAGGGGTGGGGAACTCGATATGTCAAAGGGATGGGTAGGGGGGGGGAAGTCGATAAATCATAGACATAGGTAGGGGAAACGAACTCGATATGTCATAGGGATGGGCAGGGGTGGAGAACTCGATATGTCAGGGAGGGGTAGGGGAAGGGAACTCGATATGTCATAGGGATGGGTAGGGAAGGGACCTCTTATGTCATAGGGATGGGTAGGGAAGGGAACTCGATATGTCAGTGATGGGTAGGGGAAGGGAACTTGATATGTCTTAGGGATGGGCAGGGGTGGAGAACTCGATATGTCAGGGATGGGTAGGGGAAGGGAACTCGATATGTCAGTGATGGGTATGGGAAGGGAACTTGATATGTCATAGGGATGGGTAGGGGGAATTGTGTAACCAACATGATACGAGAAGACAATATGGGTAGAGGAAGGGAACTCGATATGTCAGTGATGGGCAGGGGAAGGGAACTTGATATGTCATAGGGATGGGTGGGGGAAGGGAACTCGATATGTCAGTGGTGGGTAGGGGAAGGGAACTCGATATGTCATAGGGATGGGTAGGGGGAATTGTATAACCAACATGATACGAGAAGACAATTGTTTAGTGAATGTCGCAATTTTGGTTAAGCGCCCACTTCTGGTCAGAAACTCGCACGGTAAGCCTCGACAGCGAGGGTCTGGGGAAATGATAATCCGGTTACATACTGTATGAACTATATTCATGTGATCAGCTATTGCCGGTTATCATAGTGTTCTTGTGTGTTTTGCAGGTTGAGAACAATATATACAAACGATGATACACAGGAAGTGACGTCGGTGGGAGTCACGTGGCCTATTTACATGCTGATGGGCAGAAAGCGAAAGGACTGAAATCTGGCTCAATTCAGCTGTGTTTGGAACTGATTAACCGTCAAACAAGAAACATGATGTGCATGCGGAACAAAAACTACGCACATGTCCTTTGCTGTCGTGAACGGAATCTATCCACCGCTGACACAGGATTAAATTCAGTTTACTTTTCTTCTAATTAGGCAAATGGATATTAAAATATACAGACCTAAAACATATCGCTTTGTTATTATTTTCTTCTGGTTAAATCGTTATATAATAGTTATGTCCTACCAGACACCAACTATTTATCTCATTTTTCTGTTTCAGAACTTTCACTCGTGAATCTGAAATGTACAAAATTAGGGTTTGGTACAGCAGCTGTTTCCTTGTGCTTTTCCTCACCTTATTACTAAACGTTTAAGTCTGTGCTTTTCCTCGACTTATTACTAAATGTTTAAGTCTGTGCTTTTCCTCAGCTTATTACTAAATGTTTAAGTCTTTGCTTTTCCTCACCTTGTTACTAAATGTTTAAGTCTGTGCTTTTCCTCAGCTTATTACTAAATATTTAAGTCTGTGCTTTTCTTCACCTGATTACTTAATGTTTAAGTCTGTGCTTTTCCTCAGCTTATTACTAAATGTTTAAGTCTGTGCTTTTCCTCACCTTATTACTAAATGTTTAAGTCTGTACTTTTCTTCACCTTATTACTAAATGTTTATGTCTGTGCTTTTCCTCAGCTTATTACTAAATGTTTAAGTCTGTGCTTTTCTTCACCTTATTACTAAATGTTTAAGTCTGTGCTTTTCCTCAACTTATTACTAAATGTTTAATTCTTTGCTTTTCTTCACCTTATTACTAAATGTTTAAGTCTGTGCTTTTCCTCACCTTATTACTACAATGTAAATGTTTAAGTCTGTGCTTTTCCTCAGCTTATTACTTAATGTTTAAGTCTGTGCTTTTCCTCAGCTTATTACTAAATGTTTAAGTCTTTGCTTTTCCTCAGCTTATTACTAAATGTTTAAGTCTGTGCTTTTCCTCAGCTTATTACTAACTGTTTAAGTCTGTGCTTTCTGACGTCCTGTCTCTAGTGATAAGACAATTTCAATGAAGTACAAAAACAAACAAACAAACAAGAACAAACTTGAAAAGCTACGTTTACCGTCATATTGTCCTGATCAATCTAAAAGCTACGTTTACCGTCATATTGTCCTGATCAATCCAAAAGCCACGTTTACCGTCATATTGTCCTGAACAATCCAAAAGCTACGTTTACCGTCATATTGTCCTGATCAATCTAAAAGCTACGTTTACCGTCATATTGTCCTGATCAATCTGGCTGACAAAGAAATAGTCCACGTGCACAATAGTCATGTGTTACGTGTTCCAAAATAATAAAAATCAATTCATTTTAAAATACCAGGTAACAAACAATCTAAGAATTTAATATATTTTGACTGTCTATCAAAATAGTTCCTCTGTCTTTTTAATTATTGTTGTTTTCGTTGGAAAATTTGTAAAAAAGTATGTATGGCGTGCTGATTTTTTTATCTTAACATTAACGGATGTATTATTAGCATGACTTTGAAACAGTAACATTATTAAGGCTTTTTGTATATGTTGTATCTATTAAATGTTGCTTTAACGATCAATACAAATGTGAATGTTTACCATTGTTTACATATAAGACGTTGTTGTGTTTGCAAATATTCTTGATGCGGAGAAAATAAGGGAGAACGATAATTAAATTACGAACTTGTAATTAAAATTAAAACTGCATAAGCAGGTAATAAAAAGGGCCTGGCCTAATTGCATTAGTTTGTTCCTCCAATCCAAGGTCATATTACTCAAATGGAAATGTATTACAATTTACATTGGTTAGATCAGAATGTGTTCTTCAGGGGATCTGCATTCTGTTTGACGTGTGTAGGAAGGGAGGGGGCAATATTTATGGAAAATTTCCAGGGTGTCTTAAATCCCAGAAAACCCGTCTAGATCCGCCATTGCGAAGTTATATATAAATGTAGTTTACACTGTTCTCACCTTGTGTACACTTGGTGATGGCGTGTGCCGTATTTGTTTTAGCCACCCCAGGAACACTTGGTTTTACCTGTAAGCCAGCTATGTTATAATCCTATGACTGTGTACATACATTTTGACCGCAACCGGAGGTTTTTATAATACTTACAAATTCTAAAATTCTTCAAAGATATGTTCGTTCAAAGATTACTGTATGAGGGTCAGGGTTGTCTTGTTACTGCCACGAAGCTAGTTCTCCAATGGCTGGAACGAGGTTCCACTGTATCTAGGAAACAAATATGAAGCTCCCCAGTACCCCAATAATTGTAGAGTAGGCCTTCAGTGTTTGACATGCGTGTAGTATGTGTTTTTGTCGGAGACACGGCCCTGTCGACAGGTACCCGATACTCCAATAGTTTTGTAGCGGCCCTGTGACAGGTACCCGATACTCCAATAGTTTTGTAGCGGCCCAGCTGTGACACCATTGCCCCATAGATAAGCTGGCCTTACGCATGCGTCTACAGTCCACGTTAAAACGTAACATGTGACTATCAGGCCTTACCGAGGTTCATGTGACAGTGAGATAATGAGGAATTAGTTAGCAGGGCGACCAACGGGACAGGAGTGTACTCATACTGTAAGTATGACGTCATATACTGAACAAAACATGTGATGTACGTGTAGGAATTGGAAACATACACTTGTACTATTATTACCATTGAATATTGTAAACGCAACGCTTTTTTCTACAGTACATTTCATTGCATGATCGAAAGAGACGACTGGGAAATAATCGACGGTTTTTCTTCTCTAATACACCAACACGAATAGTCTGTTGTCCCCATTGCATTGCCTGTGTCTTTCCCTAACTCCCTGAGATTCTCTAGCTTGCCTCTCAGCTGGGTCGCCGTAAGAATAGCCTATTTTCAGATCGAGAGTATCGTGTTGTGTCTCCCTAGGAACATCCGAAGATGGTCTGTTGTCAGATTATTGTCACCGAGAGGGTTCTCTTTTTAGGTATATCCGGTCATAATATATTGCCATATTAATGTCACCGTGAGGTGTCTCCGGTACATCCGGTTAATTTTATTGTCATATTTAAGGTAACGTTAACGTTTGTGTCTCTTTAAACACATCCGTAAAATTTATTGTCATATTGATGTCACCGTCAGGTGTCTCCGAAGGCACATCCGGTTGCAGTCTATTGTCAATTTGATGTTACCGGGTGGAGTCTCCATAGGAACTTCCGGTAAACATATATTGTCATATTGATGATATCGATTGATGTCTCCCTAGGCTCAGTAGCTTACATATATTTAGCCCGTTGTCCTATTGTCCATCATTTGTGGATATATGTTCCATCGTTAAGGATACACGACCAATTACTGAATTTTTGCAGTGGAATTTTTCGGACATTACATGAACTATATGTTAAATGATTAACGCAAAGAAACCGATACATTGCAGAACTAAACAAAACACTGTGTTCTATGTTAGGTAACAAAGAGATTGAAATCCAACGAGGCCAGACCGAGAATCGAACCTAATTTGTTCTTAGTCCTATATAACCTCTCGCTATTATAGTTTAATTTCCGCTTAGCTGTAGTTGTCGTTTCTCAGTTTATTTGAAGTATACAGTTATGATACCCTAAGTCAGTGCCTATATGTATGGTAATCAGCTGATGTGTTTACTCTGGAGAATTGGTGTTGACGTTGCAAATACTGCACCATTTAAACCATCGACTAGGATCACTTAGACTTTGGAGGTACGGTAGTCTAGTGGTAGGACGCCGGTCTCGTGACCGAAGGGTTGCGAGTCGAGTCACGGCACGGCACTTTGTTGTATCTTTGAGCAGTTCCAGTCTACTTAGCTGTGAATGAGTACGTGGTTGGGCAGTGCTAGAATTGTTGAATGCTAGCTGTGAGCGCCGAAATGGCAGCAACGGCTGTATGCTTCCCAGGGAGTTGAGAAAGATATTGGCTGGTTACAAAGGCCCTATAATAACGGATAATAATTTGGTTGTGATAAAGCGGTATATAAGAACCTCGAATTATTATTAAATTATTATTATTACTGATAAAGTACTTAAACCTGTATTATTTCACGTTCCAATAAACCGAAATTTTGAAAAGTTGTGATCAACCGTTATTAATACAATCTTATAGCGCTGTTAATTAGAATAGATGTGCCAAATTAATGAAAACAACGGGGTTTCAGCGAAATTCAAACTATTTTTGATAATTTCCCATCCTAGCATTTTTTCATCTTTGATATAGTCCGTGAAATAGCATGCCAATATAAATGATATTTATACCATGATATAGTGGTCATCCAATTAGAAAGTGCTCAAAATGCTCAAAATAAGGAAACGAAGTCTTCAGAAGAACTAAATCAGCCATTCAGCCAGTGTTTCATACGATTTTCATCCCTACCTAAATCTGTTACAGTGCCTCGGAGTACGGTTTTAGTCCCTACCTAAATCTGTTACAGTGCCTCGTAGTACGATTTTAGTCCCTACCTAAATCTGTTACAGTGCCTCGGAGTACGGTTTAAGTCCCTACCTAAATCTGTTACAGTGCCTCGGAATACGGTTTTAGTCCCTACCTAAATCTGTTACAGTGCCTCGGAGTACGGGTTTAGTCACTACCTAAATCTGTTACAGTGCCTCGGAGTACGGTTTTCGTCCCTACCTAAATCTGTTACAGTGCCTCGGAGTACGGTTTAAGTCCCTACCTAAATCTGTTACAGTGCCTCGGAGTACGGTTTTAATCCCTACCTAAATCTGTTACAGTGCCTCGGAGTAACTGAAATGGGTAATTGTTGACATATTTTTCGTTGGAGGAAATCTACAGATATCTAAATTTAGAAAAAAAAAGTGTAGTTTTAATAGATCTTGAAACGTGATTGCGGATTCATGATTGATATTGGATAAAAAAAAGCAGGGGGTGCTCCCGACCCGCTTCACCGGTTTGACTTGTAAACTAGCTCTTAGTAATACTATATATTAAATGATTTAGGTGCGTAAGTCCTCAGAACCTTTTACGTGTAACATCTGGAAATGTTTATATCTCCGGAAAATTTGACCTGAAACGTTATTGATAGATAAAAAAGATCTACATTACCTACCCGACAGTACGTTGTGACGTCAGGCCAATGGACAACAACCGGAAGTAAACTTCTGTATCAGGTGTTGTCACGGTTTTACCGTTTTCATTTATGCATATGTGTCAATGTTATTATATACATGGCATTGTGTGTTTGAGGTTGATTACAAATACTTTACAAATATACAAGTACTTATGCGTAGATACATTTCCCTGGTATCCGCTTCTTATGTCACGTTTGTAATCAGTGTCATTTTAACATTCAGTGGCAGGTGAATTTACGAAGTTTGTTTTCTGTTTTTGTTTTCTTGAATAAACTGGGTTGTTTGGTGCATAAGTACATTTGGTGAAGAACCACAACCCAATGATGTGTTTGTATATATAGACAGGCTGCTGAGATAAAGATCTATGGAGAAATGAGGCGTGAGCCAGACCTGTCTCGTACTTTGCATAGATTTACACCTACATGTAAAGTTAGCACGGAACTCGTTTTCGCTGTTTTAAATATTTTCTATACATACTTCAAAAGGACTCCCATATAAGATCAACTCACCGCCTCCAAAAGATAATCTCAAATGTGGTTTTGGAGGAATTCTATCTTAAGTGGTATTGAGGGCCGGTTATTACTGTATCCGTGTTGCACCTTTAATGACAGACGTAATATGTTTCTATTTCAAATGGTAAATGTAAATTCGATTGAAGGTTAGCGTACAACATAAAATATATTCTGGTCGTTGTAATGAAGTGTTGTAGTCATTTTTCCAGAATAAAAAATGTTCAGAACTTCAGAAATAGCAATAAAAATACATTCACACATAAAGCCGATAATACGTAGCAGCTATACATTTTACTTGAAATTAAACAAATGCCACTTGTGGAGGTTGCGTCGATTGAAAGTGAAAGAAACCGTCTGATGAGCTAGCTGTACGTGTTGACTGTGCACATTTGAAGGCAAGGCAATCATAAAACCTAAGAACTCGATTTGAAAACAGACCGTCCTTTACCGTACATTAAATTTACGTTCACTAGTAGAATGAAAATCAGGAGCACATTCTCCTTTAAAAGATATTTTATTTTTGAATGTAGAAAGCGTATTACATGTATTACATTACAAAGTCTTAATGTGCTAGGAATTAACGATTTCTCAAATAAGGTTAATCGACATCTTGGAATCACAAAATTATTTAGATTTCGTACATTGTAATTGCTAACATTAAGCACTCTGTTTGGCAGTATATCCTGTAAGTAAGAAGGGGTAAGATTATTTTGTATTTTATATAATGTTAACTTTCGAGTTTTCCGACGATTGCTTATGTTTCCCACCCAGTTTCGAAATACAAGCTTTGCCTACTTGCAAAAGCAGGAAGACCTGTCACAGTTCTAGCCGCTTCTAATTGTAATTTTTCTAGTTTTCACGAATCTGTACCATTACATTCATCAAATAGCTCGCAAGCGTATTCCAAAAGAGGTCTTATAAAACTGTATACCTTTCCGGTTGGGAACACATGTTTTAAGGTTCGATTGTACTTTAAAAAGTTTGTTGCTGGTCTCGAGAGACCAGCGTTGCTGACATTCATTTTGAATGGCTGTACGAATAATAGGTTTAAAATCAGTATATGATAGTTTGATATTTGTTTGTTCGAGATTTAACGCATTTTTTGCTTCTCTGTCAACAAATTCGTTGCTTTTAATTCCGAATGGCTCGGAATCCACAGTAAAGTAATTTTGGATTTTTTTAGGATACAAGATATTTGAAAAGTAAGGTTTTGTACGAGTGTGTTTTTAGGGTCTCGTAACTGTAAACGTTGTAGAACAGATATAGAGTCTGAACATTTTTTTTTTTAATGCGGTGTTCATCGATATGGTCGAGGGCCAAACCAATGGCGCATGCTTCGGCAGAAAAGATGGAGGCGCCGTCTGGTAATCGAACTGAAGTGCATGAATTAGCAGTACAGCAGGCTTCGGACATTTTCTAACTTTTGGAACCATCGTTGTAAAGTTGTGTATGAGAAGGGTAATTAGGAGGAGAGGGAAGTTACAACACGAGGCAGACATTGACTGTAGAAGTAGGTTGTCTGTTAACATTTTTTGATACATGTAACATTATTCTAGTTTGTGGGTGATTCCGTCCTGCCGTTTTGTTTTAATTTAAAGCTGTGGGTGTAAAAATGTTTGTACATGTATACCAGCAATATGGTTCAAGGTATGACATCACAAAAACACCCCAAAGGATATACAAAATTAACTAAAAGTGAAACATTTACAGTTTAAGTTCACGTTGAAAGCACAAATTGACATGACATTCTTATTCTTCAAATCCTACAACATTCAAATACATGTAATATACTATTATAGAGACATTGCAAATCCCAAACACAGTTGTTTAACTTTGTAAGTATATCCATGTTATATACACATAGTGATGGTCTGTGTTTGTAAATGTTTTAAGTAGTGTTGATCTGTAAATCTCTACTCAGTGTTGGTCAGTGTCTGTTTATTCATATATTTCAAACTATGTTGATAAATGTCTGAAAATATCTACACATTGTTGGTCAGTGTGGACTGTACATATATATATAGTGTTAGTCAGTATTTGAAAATGTTTTAAATAGCGTTGGTCAGTGTTTATAAATATCTACTTAGTGTTGGTCATTGTAAATAGTTTACTTAATCTTGCCGGAGGACCCTGTGGAAGATAAGCTTTGTAAAACAGTTTTTTTATCCTCAATAAATAAAGTTTAATATTATCATTTAATTTTGTCACTGGTGTTGGTCCGTGTGTGTAAATATCTTTATTGTGTAAATAGTGTTGTTCATCCTCTCTAAAAACTACCGACACTAAAACACCGAAGGACTAGAAGTGATTTGATTAACGTTTTCAAGATTGTGAAGAGGAAGTTTGATGAGAAAGTCACGTCAGACATATTTGTCTACGATAATAACGAAAGAACACGAGGACATAAATTTAAGCTGTATAAACAACGATGTAGTACAGAGCTAAGGAAAAACTCGTTCACGTTTAGGGTAGTTGATATCTGGAACGGTCTACCGGAATCGGTTGTAAATGCAGAAACCACGAAGGACTTTGAGATCCTGTTGGATAACCATCTGAAGGACACTATTTACAATTATTACTGATAATGGCTTTTAAAATAAATCTTTTGGGAAAGTTTATATATGTTAACCAGTGACAATATAATATTTTTATACTATGTTTTGTGATATGGACTTAGAGGCTTTCAGCCTGCGTCCATTATTTTTCAATTAAATTCAATTAAATTCAATTAAATATCTACAAACAGAGTAGCGTTAATCAGTTATTGTAAATATTAGTTACATGTACTGTATATGGTGTTAATTGCCACTATGAATATTTACATACTGTATTTGACCTGTAGTTGTCATTTCATCTTATTTACGAGCGTATTGTTTAACATACATTTGAGACCTAGGTAAGGAGGATTGGGGCGATTTACAGGTTACACCTGTTCGATCACGTCTATAACCCTAAGTACATAACGGAACATCCTGGTCATCACGTGACAGAATAAATTTACGTCATGCAGTGAAGGTGCGAGTAGAAATGTACTAGTTTGGAATTCCCTGTTTTCTATGTATATATATTCTAAATCTGCGTCTGTTTATGTACATATGTACCTGTGACATTCAAGTCGACAGGTGATATACGTCAGGTAAGTAAACAGCGCCATGTATCATCTCTAGGTATATACAGTGTAGAGTAAGGGCACGTATAGTAAGCACGTCCCTTACTTGTGTTAATTCTGCGCTATTCAGGCAGATATGCTGCCTAGGTATGCTTTGATAGTGCTCTGATTTGTAAATAACTTTGTTTGCATGTTGAGGAACTATTTGAATCTGACCTCATTTCAGTCGTGACGTCACAATGGTGATATATGATTCACGTCATATGATGAATCGTGAATACCATTGCTAATGCCTGTAAGCTTTGCTCTGTACTATAGTACTGTTAATACTGTAGCGATACATTAGACCGGGAACGAAATATTGAATAGAATGGTATTGTTACAATTACTTTTTTTTATGAAATAAGAATAGTTTCACTGTTATTTTTAGGCACGACGATTAGCCGACGTCGAACGATTGTATAGCCATGAGTATCATGCTTTTTGAGGGCGAGACGCATGCCGAGTTGTATGCCAAGTATCGACCTAAATATCCAGAAACACTGTACGAGACGATTGGGGAGTTCTGTCGTGCCCCCGGAGCCAGCGGAACGGGCGTGGCTGTAGACGTGGGGTGCGGCAGTGGGCAAGGCACCTTTCCTCTTTGTGAAATGTTCGACAGTGTGGTAGGCGTGGATATTAGCCAGAGTCAGATCGAACAGGCTATACGTCTCCAGGTAAAATAGTTCACCATATTGTATATATATGTAAATATAGACGAGGAGGTTATAACGTCTCCAGTGGGGAAATAGAAGGAAGTAAACTGGCAAAGGTCTCCACATAGTGCTAGATATGTGTGCTGCACACGTCCCGGAATAACGCTAAAAATGTGCTAGAGGATTTCGTTGATCCAGGCATATCTAGAACTAAAGATCATTCTATTTTTAAATGAATCTAAAAGTGTGACTGTAGGTAGCCAGGTAAATAACGAAGGATAGATGATCACATACAATGTATTTAAGTGTAAAGTTGGGTTACCCAAAGAAACCTAAAAGTATGTCCCCAAATGAATATGAAACTGCAGC
The DNA here is from genome assembly GCF_002113885.1 of Mizuhopecten yessoensis. Lineage (NCBI taxonomy): Eukaryota > Metazoa > Mollusca > Bivalvia > Pectinida > Pectinidae > Mizuhopecten > Mizuhopecten yessoensis. The sequence goes on from NW_018408566.1 coordinate 845,592, forward strand.
TTATGTCGTCGCTAAATGAATATAGAAATGTACTGTAGGATTAACAATTCGTATGTCTCCAGGTAACTTGAAGTTATTTATTACCTTAATTACAAATTATTACAATCTTGTGATGTGTCTATGTACACTGTACGATATATTGCATTAATAGTCAATTTGTAGCGTACACATCAAACCAAATAAATGATATATTACATATATATCAATAACCAATATAAACATGTTCGCTTCCATTTGAATAATTGTATTTCACGTTTATTGACAATATGTATGAATTCGAAACAAAACCAGTGATGTACGAAAGTATTGCCGTTATTTCAATATTGTTTCTACTTTAGGGTCAGACGATATGATTATATTGATCGGAACAGATATGTTTGGCAATAAAACCAAAAAGATAAAATTTCACAAATATAAATTGAAAGCAGGACTGTGGTGTTCTGATCGTTGCCCAAACCCTTTTTTAATTAAAAAGGTAAACAACACATTGGTCCGGAAATCTGCTAAGTTTGTAATCTTAATTATCCTAAGCATGCTAAACGTCCGACTGATGTACAGCTGATGATGTTGTTTCAGAACTTCGATCAGAAGTATGACACAAACAAACTGAATTTCCGGGTCGGACCTGCAGAGGACCTGAGTTTCCGGGAAGACAACTCTGTTGATCTTGTGTCAGTTGCAGCTGCCATACACTGGCTAGATACAGAAAAGTTTTATAAGGAGGCTGACCGGATATTGAAACCCGGGGGGTCGCTCATCGTCTACACTTACGTCTTACCTGATCCAGACAAGGAAGAGGCTGGGGCGTTGGAAGCGCAGGTGTGTAGTCACGTGGTCATTTCACGTTTCCATCATAAACGGTCATATTGCGAACATTAAGATGGTAGCAAACTTTTAGCTGTCTAAAACAATGTTGACAAATCTTTTTCTAGTCAGCATACGATACAATGTATGACATGGACAATGTTCAATTATATGACAATATATTTCAGTGAATATCACGATTTTCTTTTGGGATATCATATGGACTTGTATTTCTACAATGTCTTTATCGATTTTATTGCTACATTTTGGTTAATTTCTGGCGGAACCTTATAATAATAATGATTTATGACGTCAAAACCAAAGAATGTGTTGCAAATGCATAATGGCACAAATTGTCATTTGATGCCGAGGAACCAATGACAGCAACTCTCCCCCTTTATGACAAAAGCTACAACATTAAATTTTTCACTTTAATTTTTACACATATACGATTTCTAGTCGCGTTTAACAAAAACATGTTAAAGAAGTTTGGATCGAGGCACAAAGTGACCGCCATCTTGTATCCAAGATGTATGCATATAACGCGCAAACCTCGTGAATTGGAACTTTTCGTCAGTTATCGGGATTTTTAAGAATCGTTATAGTACCTGTATAGACACAGAAAATATCAACACACCAATGGCAGTTGGCTATTGGTAAACAGAAGGGAAGTAACTCCCATCAAATAATAACAAGGAAGAGTAGTTGGCAAGTTGACTAGAATGCGGACTATTCTGAAATAGTTGATAACGTCATGTGTAGGTGAAATCCTGTATATACCAACATGCTGACGAAGTGTCACGTTTTCCATTTACAGTTCTATAAAGAGCACCTAAGCGAGTATGCAAGCAGTCGAATGTTTCCGAAACTAGAGGATTATAAACTTCCTTTTGATGATGAATACGGGTGAGTTGAAGTTGCACTTGATATTATCAATTTGTAAATGTTAAATTTTGCAAGTTTCTTGTATGATTTAAATTAGATGGTATACTGTATCAAGTTATTAATATCATGGGTACATTTTTATATTTGCCACAACAAAAGCTACCATTTGTAAGTGGCAACATTAAGCCACTATTGCCAGGTTTGTCCTTTGACCTTCACATGTTTGCTAACTGTGTTTTCACGTGACCTTCACCTCATAAGGGTTCGAACGCTGCCTGATGGTGTTTTGACCTCTAAATGTTTTTGACCTCACTGACATGTGTCTGTGATACACGTGACCCTGACCTCCAAAGGGTATAGACGATGCCTGATTGGTCCTTTAACTTCTACATGTTTTTGAACTGTCTATTTAGACATTTGTGACGTTGAACACAGATAGTGTCCCATTGGTCCGTTGACCTTTATCTGGCCGTGATCTGTATTTGTACTTGAACTTGACCTCCACAGTGTGCGGACGGTGCCGATGAACCACACCTTGACTGTCCACGAATATGTCGGGTTTATCACCACACTGTCTGCCAGTCAAACCTACCTCCAACACAATCCTTCCTCGGCTATATTCGACGATCTCACACAAAGGTACCGTATTGTATTGTATATTAACTTTGAAACCTCACAGGAAACATATGGAAAGTCGTTGATATACATCGTATTTTATGGCAAGGGGTACATTTTATGTTTCTCTTAAGATCCACAGTGCAAATAGTGAAATACCACTTTACCATAACGTTTCAAAGTATTTGCTTACGTTTCAATCTGACTCCGGTCGATATTTAAAATAGATGCATATTTTAACCCACAGGTTGTTAGACTTATACACAGATCCTGTCACCAAGGAGGAAATGGCCATGTACACAACATCGACTGTGACTCTACGGACGGGTCGTAAACCACTCTAACCCCGTTAACCCGGACATATAACACAGCTACAGCTGTGACTCTACGGACGGGTCGTAAACCACTCTAACCCCGTTAACCCGACATATAACACAGCTACAGCTGGCAACCTAGCCGACATTATGATCCAGAGGCCCAGCTCAGGGGAGATGTCCTATCTGACATATTTGGTTTGTGGTGGCTGTCTATATCACTCGTGTTAACAGTAGCTATGGGTGCCCGTATCATCGGAGAAAATTATAATAGATTGTAGTATGATAGATAGTTCATTCAAAAGTAAGAGTTGCTTTTCTTTTGAACAGGTTAGTTGTGCACAAAAAGAAAAACTAAAAAAATAGTTCGCGATTGTCCAATTGACTAGTCTGTACATTTAGCTGTGTTATTATACTATGTAAGCCACACCTGTAGTCTGTTAGAACCGAACAGGTATTTTAGTAGTCCCAGACCCAAGTTCCAAGAACCTATCTTGTCTGCGCACAAACTTAAACGTCAAGGTCGGATACAAGCTCAAACCACCTTTCCCCTGATTGGGTCGGTCCACGTGGCCTGATGACATGACGGGACTGGGTAATTGCCAAGTGATCTGTTCGTAATGTTTTGATTAGTTCAGTTCGACATGGATATAGTCCTAAACATATGGCCCATTAAATAAAGGTGCTCTTTTTCCTATTTCCATTTTTACGATATAACACATGTACTTTGACTGATCTATTAAATATGTCAAATTGCAAAGCTTCGACTTTCGTCAGAAACACATATCGGCACGTTACCACAAGGAGTTTTAATGAAAGTCCATTTCTTCTAAAGCTCACTTTCAATATTGTCTACCTCTTTGACGGGCAGCGCGAATGTTGCAATTTGGATAAACCCCTAATCGATCGGAATACAACAACGGTATTTGCGTAATAGATACAATCTTTTTTCGTAAAATAAACTGATATTTTGACAAATCAGAGAAGGTCCGAAAAATCTGAAAGACATCGACCATGTTGCCAAATCAACCAGGTCTAAAAATACTTAAACAGATAACCTCAACTGTCTAGCTAATCAGATGTATGCTTGTTTCACTGAATGATACCTTCCGATGCCTAATTGAATAATTAGAATGTTTGTTTTGATAATTGAACATTTTTCAATCATTTTATGATTGATTTAAAGCTTTTTATATATAATGAAGTTTGAGATGAAGGGCACGTTTAACATGATTCTCTTGCTTGATCTGAATATATATCAATTTATGAAGAAACATACCTGTTAACATGGGAGGTAACTCTTGCAGTTAGACGATAACTCTGTGTTAGCTAAGATAAGTATTGTAGATCTATTGTAGACCAATCAACAACGGAATACTGAAACATTGGACACTGAACATCCGTAATGCAACATTTAAAAAATATAGATGTAGTAATGAATGAGACAAAACTAATAGACGGTGCTAATGAATTTTATTTTTTCTGGAGATGTATTTGTACATTTAATCATATGTGCTGAAATCAACTGACCATTCAACGGCTTTATATGCAAGACCATGGTAGGGACAAATTGATTCCAGCACCTGTTAATGTGATCATGCTGTATTGTACCACCTAAAGCGCCGACAAGGACGGGTGAAACCTTTGTGGAGCCACGGGTAGTTGTGTTACTTTGTTTTATACGTGTATATTCCAGTGAATTATGTAATTTCTTTTGTGACGAATACCTCATAAGCAGTGCCCAGCTTGCTCTAGAGAGTAGGTCCAATTTGATGATGACTTTACCTGTGGACCTTACCTGTGGACCAATTTTTGTGTTGCATTGTTTGTTATCCTATTGCATGTTATCAAATAAATCATATTTTGAAGATATTTTGATTTTGAGATTTTGTTTGTGTGCCAATAAATGTTTGTCAGTGACCAGAAGATGAGTTTAGCGCAAAGATCGGAGCATGCGTTCAGCTCAGAGATCAGAAGACAGAGGATAGCTCAGGGTTCGCAAAAAGGGTATAGCTCACCAATCACCAGGTATTTGAAGTCCGGAGGATACTAGATTGGATGGTGTCTAGAAAATAGACGTTTATTAATAATATAGAAGTGATAAAGAGAGCAGAACAATGGACGTGTTTGGTTTGGTTTGGTTTAGTATTGTTTAACGTCCTATCAACAGCTATGGTCATAGAAGGACGGCCTCCAATGTGTGCAAGATGCAAGCGTGTAGTGTATGCGTGTGTGTTTTGGGAGGCTGCGATATGTTCGTGTTTGTCTCCTTGTGATAGCGCGGAACTGATGACGACTTTATAGTGCTACCTCACTGAAACATACTGCCTAAGACAACTAGCAGGACACCCAACCCGGTCACATTATACTGACAACGGGCGAACCAGTCATCCCACTCCAAATCTGCTGACCGTTAAGCAGGAGTAGAAATACCATTTTTACAGACATTGTTATGTCTCGGCCAGGGGACAGAACCGAAAGCCTTCCTCACAAGGGCGAACGCTAAGCTAAAGGCCAAAAGTGAGGCATTGTCAAGGGAGATATTAGGAAGAAGAAAGTTGTTAAGAAAGAAAAGATAAGATCCCAAATTTAGTCGCCACTTAGGATCATGCAATGGGGGCAGCAGTTACAATTTTTACGCCCTACCTGCAGGGACACGTGTTTGCGACCTAAGCTACAATCATTAAAACAGGTAGTGTTTGGATATTTCGTCATATTTGTTATCACCTTAATCTCTTTGAACTATGAATTCAGCCTGAGGGACCAGGTAGTGATTCCCTTTATTTTGTTAAGGACTGTTCTACCCTAAACCAAATAACTGTGTATACACCGTAGACTAATTCTACTGGTTTATATCCTCCATAAAAAGAAAGAAAAAAACCCATCCAACACAATTAAAGGAAATGTTACTAGCGTTCTAGGAATAAGGAACAGGTTAATCAAAGTTAGCAGGCATTGTCGAATATTGCTGACTTAGTATCAACCTTAAATATATCATCATTGGAATCGAATCATTCACTCATTGACCAAATGTTTGACTAACATGAAACTAAGTGTCAACTCGAACTGGAATATATAACAAATAGAATATGACCAGGTGCCTCGGAAAGATAGGCGTGTTTGCTTCATCGCACACATCGACTTTACTTGGATTTGATATATGTGGCTGGTGTACTCGCGATGACGCAAAAGACACTTAACCTTCCGGAACATCTGGTCTTATTGTCATTGTACTTTTGTTCAAGGGCCTCCATGGAAATATTTTCGTTGTCCATAGTTTGCCCTAGTTTTATCGATTGTGAGTTCAAATGACCTTTTTCAAACTTCGATGCACTCTTGGTGTTTGCTAGCGCATTATAATTTGTTTGCTTGCAAAGCTGTGTCATTCAAATAGATCATAAATACCATACAAAAACTGTTCAATACTTATATTTACGTTTTCTCTGCCTCTTATGTTCTTTTTTTAACCTATAATTTATATTTAAGATTAAAAATGCCCGCCTTATCGACAGTCCACACAATTTCGTTTGAACAGCGTATTTTCGCGTGCTGATTGGCAAACAAAGAAGTACTTTGAAATTTTAACAAACCCTTCAATTTTATTCCACAATTCAGTATCAATACAATTGCGTATGATATGTCTGTAGGGTAATTTAAGTTTATCAATAGAACTGAGCTGAAAGTTAGATTTGAAATTGTTTCGATTTTTTCCCGGAACAAATTTTGCGCAGGGACAAATACAGTGAATACCGTAAATACGACCTTGCCCTCAACGAGGAAGTTATTTTTGGAAGTTAATTCGCACTTTTCTCTTTGCTCATTTTGTGAAGAATCCAGGCGTGAATGTATTTGTTGATTGTATGGTAACCTGACAACAGTCGGTAGATTCTATAACAGACTCGTTATTTGACATGTCGTCAGAAACTGAGGAACCGTGGATCCGAGACGCGTGAAACTGATAGCGTTTGAAGTGAGTGATCTTGCGACGGAGCACAGGTTCGTTACAAATGTCTGAAATGTTTATGTGTGCTGTGACTCATATCAGTAGGTCTGTAACATATGCGTCAGTAGGTCTATAGAATATGTGTATTTCAGACATTTGTAACGAACCCCTGTTGATCAGTGCAGTGTAACAGACGATATTTCTGATAAATTGCATGAGCGTTAAAATTGTTTCCATTGCCGGCATTGGTGATTTCAACCGATGTGCATTTTGTACGATATTGCAAACCTTGGTCTTGTTTTCGTTGTAATAAAAGTGTTTTTTTTATTTTATTTTTTATTTTGCACATAAATTTACAATGACATTGTCAAATCTCACAATGCCCAGCGATATTTCAGCAGCCGTCATGTTTATTTCTATTGGATATTGTAGTTCCGGTCAGTGTTGTAATAATACGATAAGAATTGTGTCTCGTGATGCATGGTAATTAAAGTCCCATCAACGACACAGCTTTCAAAGAGGCTATATACATGTAGTGACAATGCCATGCAAATGTAAATATAAATGTTGTACTTGAGAAAATGATACAAATATATATACTTGAGTAAGTTATGTAAATGTATTTGTACTCCTCCCTACCCTCCATACAGTATACAATGCGAACGACAGTATGATAGAAACCTAACTGTCATTACGGACAGCATGGAGATGTATATGTCTGCAGATATCTGAAATTAGAACGAGTGGCTGCAAAACCTATCTCGTCCTCGAAACAGGTTTAAGACGGAGAAAAAGACTGTATCATTCGCCTGCCAGTTCGTTAAAACACTTGACGTCAGAGAAGATCTGGTCGTCCAACTTAATGATTGCCTTAGGAAGGGGTTGTTTTTAATCATTGTCATTATCTAGGGACTTTCCTCCAAAGTGAGCGTATCTCGTTGCTGAAGAACCTCGCTTTGAGGTCTGCATGATGTTTTAATTGCTAATTATGATTATTACGCTATTGTAGTTGTAACCAACTTTCGCTACGCGTATGTTTATTAAAGACTGCAATTCTGATTACATTGTTAGTTCAGTTGGCATTGTCACATATAAAGACTACCACATCACTGATATCCACGTTTTGATTTTGTGGCATGCTTCCAGTTAAGTCGGGGTTTAAAAGTACATTTCATCATAAAATATGAAAACACCATCATCGATTGCAGCATTTAGTACGTAAAATGGTGTTCTGTTTTTTCAGAAACATACCTGTATTTTCGCAAGTGTCGTATCTCGTATACGTTGATCTTAAAGGGCGGCAAAGATGTAGAAGTTCCGCCAATTTTCACCAAAATTAAATCAAGTACACTGTACACTTAATTTGTAAACACATATTTTACAGGGAACGAGCCATTCTTTTAGGATTTCCAATTAAAACGAAATTTTGAAATCATGTTAGTTTTCGTTTATATTTTAAACCGTTATATATAATCGTTTCTCTACCTAGATTTTAACAGAGTGCAAACATACAATGTATATTTCGTACAAAGTTATGTCTAAACACTAATGCAAACCGATATAGAACCGATATCTAGTATTTCAATGGGTGCAACAGATCAAACTTTGTTTTCTCTATGTCTGCTTTGTAGAACACACGGACGAAGCACCCCGATTCTTCAGGAGGCCCCCATACGTCGCCTTTTACGATACACATGCAGAGGGATACAGCAGGTCCCACCTATCGATAAAGAAACGATATAAAACCGATATAGAAGTTCATTATAATTAAGATTAAGACCTCAAGAACGGTACCGTCCAAACGTTCTATGACGTCATCAACGCTGTCGATGATATCCGACTGATGACAAGGCGAACTTTGAAATCATCAATTAATACGTATTTCGTTGTTATCTACATATATATAACGTAACACGTGTTCCAAAGATTAAGTGAGGAAGACTCGTCGTCGGCAAACCCGTGCAGGCTCGGGGAAATAAAAGGTCTGCTGTATCCCAATGAATGATCGTAAGGTGCGACAAATGTGGAGCATCCTGTTGAATCGGGGAATGGGACCTGCTGTATCCCACCGAATGATCGTAAGGTGCGACAAATGTGGAGCATCCTGTTGAATCGGGGAATGGGACCTGCTGTATCCCACCGAATGATCGTAAGGTGCGACAAATGTGGAGCATCCTGTTGAATCGGGGTGCTTCGTCCGTGTGTTCTACAAAGCAGACATGGAGAAAACAAAGTTTGATCTGTTACACCCATTGAAATACTAGATATCGGTTCTATATCGGTTCTATATCAGTTTGTATTAGTATTTTAGACACAACGATTATTTTTGTAGACCAGTACCCTACGGAAAAACGTTCAGTTTATATCACTGACTCAAGCAGCTGTTAAATTAGAAGTAACCCGTTAAAGTCGTAGATAATGTCTGATAATGTCTGTAATGTCTGATGTCTGATAATGTCTGTAATGTCTGATGTCTGATAATGTCCTTAATGTCTGATGTCTGATAATGTCTGTAATGTCTGATGTCTGATGATGTCTGATAATGTCTGATAATGTCTGTAGTCTGATAATGTCTGTAGTCTGATAATGTCTGATAATGTCTGATGTCTGATGATGTCTGATAATGTCTGATGTCTGATATGTCTGTAAGGTCTGATAATGTCTGATAATGTCTGATGTCTGATAATGTCTGATAATGGATGTAGTCTGATAATGTCTGTAATGTCTGATGTCTGATAATGTCTATAATGTCTGATGTCTGATGATGTCTGATAATGTCTGATAATGTCTGTAGTCTGATAATGTCTGTAATGTCTGATGTCTGATAATGTCTTTGTCTGATAATGTCTGATGTCTGATAATGTCTATAATGTCTGATGTCTGATGATGTCTGATAATGTCTGATGTCTGATAATGTCTTTGTCTGATAATGTCTGATGTCTGATATTTCTGTAAGGTCTGATAATGTCTGATTATGTCTATGTCTGATAATGTCTGATAATATCTGATGATAATGCCTGATAATGTCTGATAATGTCTGTAAGGTCTGATGTCTGATGATGTCTATGTCTGATAATGTCTGATAATATCTGATGATAATGCCTGATAATGTCTGATAATGTCTGTAAGGGCTGATAATGTCTGATAATGTCTGTAATGTCTTATGTCTGATAATGTCTGTAATGTCTGATGTCTGATAATGTCCTTAATGTCTGATGTCTGATAATGTCTGATGATAATGTCTATGTCTGATAATGTCTGATAATGTCTGTAGTATGATAATGTCTGTAGTCTGATAATGTCCGTAATGTCTGATGTCTGATAATGTCTATGTCTGATAATATCTGATGTCTGATAATGTCTGATATTGTCTGTAAGGTCTGATAATGTCTGTAAGGTCTGATGTCTGATGATGTCTATGTCTGATAATGTCTGTAAGGGCTGATAATGTCTGATAATGTCTGTAGTATGATAATGTCTGTAGTCTGATAATGTCCGTAATGTCTGATGTCTGATAATGTCTATGTCTGATAACGTCTGATGTCTGATGATGTCTATGTCTGATAATGTCTGATAATGTCTATGTCTGATAATGTCTATGTCTGATAACGTCTGATGTCTGATGATGTCTATGTCTGTTAATGTCTGATGTCTGATATGTCTGTAAGTAAGGTCTGATAATGTCTGATAATGTCTGATGTCTGAGATGTCTGTAAGGTCTGATAATGTCTGTAAGGTATGATAATGTCTGATAATGTCTCATATGTCTGTAAGGTATGATAATGTCTGATAATGTCTGATATGTCTGTAAGGTATGATAATGTCTGATATGTCTGTAAGGTATGATAATGTCTGATAATGTCTGATAATGTCTATGTCTGATAATATCTGATGTCTGATAATGTCTGATATTGTCTGTAAGGTCTGATAATGTCTGTAAGGTATGATAATGTCTGATAATGTCTGATAATGTCTATGTCTGATAATATCTGATGTCTGATAATGTCTGATATTGTCTGTAAGGTCTGATAATGTCTGATAATGTCTGTAAGGTCTGATAATGTCTGTAAGGTCTGATAATGTCTGATAATGTCTATGTCTGATAATGTCTGATGTCTGATAATGCCTGATAATGTCTGTAAGGTCTGATAATGTCTGATAATGTCTGTAAGGTCTGATAATGTCTGATAATGTCTGATGTCTGATAATGTCTGATAATGTCTGTAAGGTCTGATAATGTCTGATAATGTCTGTAAGATCTGATAATGTCTGTAAGGTCTGACATTGTCTGTAAGGTCTGATAATTTCTGTAAGGTCTGATAATGTCTGATAATGTCTGTAAGGTCTGATGTCTGATGATGTCTATGTCTGTTAATGTCTGATGTCTGATATGTCTGTAAGGTCTGATAATGTCTGATAATGTCTGTAAGGTATGATAATGACTGATAATGTCTGATAATGTCTATGTCTGATAATGTCTGATGTCTGATAATGTCTATGTCTGATAATGTCTGATGTCTGATATGTCTGTAAGGTCTGATAATGTCTGATAATGTCTGTAAGGTCTGATAATGTCTGATAATGTCTATGTCTGATAACGTCTGATGTCTGATGATGTCTATGTCTGATAATGTCTGATGTCTGATATGTCTGTAAGTAAGGTCTGATAATGTCTGATAATGTCTGTAAGGTCTGATAATGTCTGATAATGTCTATGTCTGATAATGTCTGATAATGTCTGATGTCTGATAATGTCTGATGATAATGTCTGATGATAATGTCTGATAATGTCTGATGATAATGTCTATGTCTGATAATGTCTATGTCTGATAATGTCTGATAATATCTGATGATAATGCCTGATAATGTCTGATAATGTCTGTAATGTCTGGTAATGTCTGACAATGTCTGATGATAATGTCTATGTCTGATAATGTCTATGTCTGATAATGTCTGATAATGTCTGTAACGTCTGATGTCTGATGATGTCTATGTCTGATAATGTCTGATGTCTGATATGTCTGTAAGGTCTGATAATGTCTGATAATGTCTGTAAGGTCTGATAATGTCTGATAATGTCTATGTCTGATAATGTCTGATAATGTCTGATGTCTGATAATGTCTGATGATAATGTCTGATGATAATAATGTCTATGTCTGATAATGTCTGATAATGTCTGATGTCTGATAATGTCTGATGATAATGTCTGATGATAATGTCTGATAATGTCTGATGATAATGTCTATGTCTGATAATGTCTATGTCTGATAATGTCTGATAATATCTGATGATAATGCCTGATAATGTCTGATAATGTCTGTAATGTCTGGTAATGTCTGACAATGTCTGATGATAATGTCTATGTCTGATAATGTCTATTTCTGATAATGTCTGATAATGTCTGTAACGTCTGATAATGTCTGATAATGTCTGATGATAATGTCTTATAATGTCTGTAATGTCTGATAATGTCTGATAATGTCTGTAACGTCTGATAATGTCTGATAATGTCTGATGATAATGTCTTATAATGTCTGTAATGTCTGATAATGTCTGATAATGTCTGTAACGTCTGATAATGTCTGATAATGTCTGATGATAATGTCTTATAATGTCTGTAATGTCTGATAATGTCTGATTAAATCAGCACTTATGTTCTGAATGGTCCAGCGGAGAGGAATTTTGCAGTAAGATGTCCTTAGGGACATTTTCACGTAATCATGACATGGATTTTCAGTGTCATTGTTTCTGTTATGACATCATGTTTGAATGTTCAGGAACTTTGTTTCTAATAGGACATCATATTATAATTTCAAGGGCCATTGTTACTGTTAAGACATCATGATAGAATTTCTAGGGCCATTGTTTCTGTTAGGACATCACGATAGAATTTCTACGACCATTGTTTCTGTTAGGACATCATATTATAATTTCTAGGGCCATTGTTTCTGTTAGGACATCAAGATAGAATTTCTAGGGCCATTGTTTCTGTTAGGACATCACGATAGAATTTCTAGGGCCATTGTTTCTGTTAGGACATCACGATAGAATTTCTAGGGCCATTGTTTCTGTTATTACAACAAGATAGGATTTCTAGGGCCATTGTTTCTGTTATTACAACAAGATAGAATTTCTACGGCCATTGTTTCTGTTAGGACATCATATTATAATTTCTAGTGCCATTGTTTCTGTTATTACAACAAGATAGAATTTCTACGGCCTTTGTTTCTGTTATAACAACAAGGTAGAATTTCTAGGGCCATTGTTTCTGTTATTACAACAAGATAGAATTTCTAGGGCCATTGCTTCTGTTATAACAACAAGATAGAATTTCTAGTGCCATTGTTTCTGTTATAACAACAAGATAGAATTTCTACGGTCATTGTTTCTGTTATGACATCATGATAGAATTTCTACGGCCATTGTTTCTGTTAGGACATCATGATAGAATTTCTACGGCCATTGTTTCTGTTATTACAACAAGATAGAACGTCTAGGTCGATTGTTTCTGTTATTACAACAAGCTAGAATATCTACCGCCATTGTTTCTGTTATTACAACAAGATAGAATTTCTACGGCCATTGTTTCTGTTAGGACAACAAGATAGAATGTCTAGGTCCATTGTTTCTGTTATTACAACAAGATATAATTTCTAGGGCCATTGTTTCTGTTATTACAACAAGATAAAATTTCTAGGGCCATTGTTTCTGTTAGGACATCATGATAGAATTTCTATGGCCATTGTTTCTGTTATTACAACAAGATAGAATGTCTAGGTCCGTTGTTTCTGTTATTACAACAAGATAGAATTTCTAGGGCCATTGTTTCTGTTAGGACATCATGATAGAATTTGTAGGGCCATTGTTTCTGTTATTACAACAAGATAGAATGTCTAGGGCCATTGTTTCTGTTATTACAACAAGATAGAATTTCTAAGGCCATTGTTTCTGTTATTACAACAAGATAGAATTTCTAGGTCCATTGTTTCTGTTAGGACATCATGATAGAATGTCTAGGGCCATTGTCTCTGTTATTACAACAAGATAGAATGTCTAGGGCCATTGTCTCTGTTATTACAACAAGATAAAATTTCTAGGGCCATTGTTTTTGTTAGGACATCATGATAGCATGTCTAGGGCCATTGTTTCTGTTAGGACATCATTATAGAATGTCTAGGGCCATTGTCTCTGTTATTACAACAAGATATAATTTCTAGGGCCATTGTTTCTGTTAGGACATTATAGTAAAATTTCCAGGATCAGTGTCTTTTTTATCTGACACGTCTAGGAAACTCACAAGTATGCGTTTCCTCTTTTCGTTTTCGGCATCTTTTACATTCCTATTAAAGAAAAATATAATTTTCTTCACCTCTAACCGACACTCCGGGAACCGCCACGCATACACAAATGGATTAACGCAGCCGTTCAAAAGGCCTAGGGATGACGATATGACTAAAAACGTCTCGGTCCTCTGTGTCAGTTCAGGGTAAATAATCAGGTATATGTTGTAACAAAGGAAAGGAAAATACATAACGTGAAATATTACTCCGATGAGTACAAGTTTATACGTAGTTTTAAAAGTTCCTTTAGCTTTTATTCCTCTCGATAGGTCTGCTTTTACCATCTGTTTTATTCTCATGTAGATTAAGCAATATGCTATGAAAGCGAGACTACGAAATGTAATACCGACTGTCAGCTGCAGGCTTCGACCGAACGGCCCAATGTAGGGATTGAAACAGCGAACGTCGGTATAGTCTGGTACATGGTCTACAAGTATCACCACGGAATAAAACAGGGCCAAAACCCAAGTGGCAAGCTGACACAAGATGACTTTCCGCACAGTGACTTTTGTGATGTACGCATTCTCGAAATAGAGACAAATGCAACGGTCAATGGCTATAGTGGCCACTATAAGCATGGACCCGAAACCGGTAGTAAGTGTCCATGACGACTGGATGAAACAGGAGGCGTGCGGTGGGATTTCCACAATACTGATCCGAAGTATGATACGTACTATAAGAGATATCCCACTCAAAACGTCACAGATAATGAGATTCATTGCCGGTATCTTGATATTTTGTGGAATACCACGCGTCCGACTCATGGAAACCAGCGCCACCGCATTAGGTAGCACCACGCTTATAGAGATTACGGAGTAAATACACATGCGTAGTTTATATTCCTCGGCGTCTACAATCGTCATCGTCGGTGTTAAATGGTTTTACCAAACTGTTCCTAGAGTAGTACAACCATTGCTTCTGTCGAATGTGTTACTTCTCTGGGTTGAGAGTAGTCACTATCTTCTGTGTCGAATATGTTACTTCTCTGGGTCGACAATAGTAACTATCTTCTGTGTCGAATGTGTTACTTCTCTGGGTTGATAGTAGTCACTATCTCCTGTGTCGAATGTGTTACTTCTCTGGGTCGACAATAGTAACTATCTTCTGTGTCGAATGTGTTACTTCTCTGAGTCGACAATAGTAACTATCTTCTGTGTCGAATGGGTTACTTCTCTGGGTTGATAGTAGTCACTATCTCCTGTGCCGAATGTGTTACTTCTCTGGGTCGACAATGGTAACTATCTTCTGTGTCGAATGTGTTACTTCTCTGGGTCCACAATAGTAACTATCTTCTGTGTCGAATGTGTTACTTCTCTGGGTCGATAGTATAGTAACTATCTTCTGTGTCAAATATTTTACAGATCGTGGCCTATTGTTACTAATTCCATATTTTATAAATTTATTTCTGGTGCTGTAGTATTATGCTATTACTCCTGTGTTGAATCTTTTTACTTAACTGTGTCTTTGCTTCAATCTTTTATGCCTAAGTCATTAATTTGTCTAGGTACATGATCACCATCTAGTATGGAATGTATGATATGGCTGTAATCTGAAGCACGCTGTATTCGGGACACCAGAGTCACAGTATGTCTGATGTAGTCTGTAGCACGTTGTATTCGGAACACCAGAGTCACAGTATGTCTAATGTAATCTGTAGCACGTTCGGAACACCAGCGTCACAGTATGTCTGATGTAATCTGTAGCACGTTGTATTCGGAACACCAGAGTCACAGTATGTCTGATGTAGTCTGTAGAACGTTCGGAACACCAGCGTCACAGTATGTCTGATGTAATCTGTAGCACGTTCGGAACACCAGCGTCACAGTATATCTGATGTAGTCTGTAGCAGGTTGTATTCGGAACACCAGAGTCACAGTATGTCTGATGTAATCTGTAGCACGTTCGGAACACCAGCGTCACAGTATGTCTGATGTAATCTGGAGCACGTTCGGAACACCAGCGTCACATTATATCTGATGTAGTCTGTAGCACATTCGGAACACCGGAGTCACAGTATGTCTAATGTAATCTGTAGCACGTTCGGAACCCCAGCGTCACAGTATATCTGATGCAGTCTGTAGCACGTTCGGAACACCAGCGCCACAGTATATCTGATGTAGTCTGTAGCCCGTTCGGAACACCGGAGTCACAGTATGCCTGATGTAGTCTGTAGCACGTTCGGAACACCGGAGTCACAGTATGTCCGATGTAATCTATAGCACGTTCGGAACACCAGAGTCACAGTATGTCTGATGTAATGTCCTGTAGTGTCCTGGTCGTTTACCTGGAAGATATGAACGTGATAAATAATTTGAGTTTTGCAAGAGTTGCAATATCTTTATCATAATGTTTGTGATAAATAATTGTCTCCTAGCTATATAGCCGTAAGACTGACAGGCCCATTGGACCTTAGTCGATCTATAGTGATCAATTCTCGATACCCAGGGGTGACGTCCCCTTTCGCTTTCTGCATGCCTGGAATATGTCTGAGGCGAAAAAACCCTGAACAATTGCTAGGCTGATACATGTCCTATAAAGATAATCGAGGAGCGAAGCCCGACTTCAAAGTCAGCCAACGTTACCGTTACGCGACTGTGAGATTATTTTGATATACATCAAAGGATCGATTTGGTCTTCCTGTCACAGCAAAAACGTGGCGCACATTGATCCTTCGATTTTGTCATGACGTTATATTCCAGGGGTGCAGAGAGTGTATGTGAGCATAAGCCCTGGAGTATCGAGGATGATAGTGATCGTGCTTGCACAAAAAGTCGTCAAACAAACGCCTATATTTTCTTGGCCGATAAATCCGATTAAATGTTGAGAGTGACTTTTCGTAAATTCATGAAGAATTGTTTGCGAAATACGTTCCGAAATAAAAAATGCTTTCATGTTTGTAATCAATGTAACTGGAGGTCAAACTGAAGACCTCTATTTTCTAAGCTGGACTCACTGCGGATGAATATAATAAGTTTGTGTTTGCGGGAGCCATGTGGTTGCTTTAGGTGAAGCCGTATCTACGTATTTCATGGACCAGGGCCCACGCTTTCAGTAGCCAAAGTAGCCAATGATTATTTTCGTTTTTCCATTCCCACTACCTTTAAACAAGAAACCAGTCCGAAACTTAGTCCCAGAAAAACAGTCTGTCAACTCATTTATGTATTGTGACCGACACCAACTGCGTATGCATGATCAGGGCCGGGAAAGTTCAGCGCACGTTGTACGACTGCGAGCAATTAGGCCTTTTTTGTCTAAATTGTCATGGTAATTGTTTAAAGCTTTCGACGACAGTAGATGTACTTATTGGTGATACATCAATGGATCTTAGGGTCAAGTTGAGGAAACAGATCCTGATAAGCGAATCAAAAATGGGGTTTCAAACAAGTCTACGTTGTCCCCGTAAGACTATCGGATCACCTTGTTCAAACACTTCATTCGAGAAATTTATGAGTTCATATGTTTATATCACAACTTGTGCACATGGTCTTCATATACCCTTTATAGTATCGGAGCGAGCATAAATACGTCAGATATGGTATATTTAGAAAGAAAACATCGCTTTTGAAACTCCTTGTCAGAGAGCCGATTTACGGCGTTTGGCCTATAGCTACACGAATGTAGTAGCCAATGATATCACATGACTTCAATTCTGGGATTCGATGTCCTTAAATGATAAGTCATGAAATGTTATTTATGGTTTAGGTTATGCAATTTTAGAAAAGTGCTCCCGTTTCTATTCAAAGGGTTTGACGCTGGGACCATTATAAATCTCTACTTTTTCAGTGAAATGATAAAAATACATGTGTTGGTTTTTTGCAATATATTTTTTCTCCGTATAAACAAATCATCAGTGTATTTAATCTCAAGGAAATGATTATAAATATTGCATCACTGAAGCTTCCCTTATTTATTTTGTTTGTTTGTTAAGTTTTGTCAGAAAAAAATAAAACTTTGCAACTCACATTTTATGTTTCACAATTCAAGAAATGAGATCAAAACTGATTTTCGCTCATGAGTTATGCCATGGTGTTTTTGTTCATATGTACTAATTGTAATATATTTTTATTCTTCAAAGTTACACTTTAAACATATTAAGCATAATGGCACTTGAACTAAGTTAGTCAAATACTCCTTTTATTGTTGTTAAACAAAACATTTTACAATAGTATATCTGAAAACGATAATTATTAATTATTGAATTTTGTTGACAGGGCCGGGAAAGTATGGCTACTTTTAAAATCAATTTGCCAATAAAAATCACAATTGGCTTCTTTTTTGGCGAATTACTTTTTCTGGTTCAGGGTGAGACTCCACATGTCTATATTGAAAAATGGCAGACAAAATCAAACCGACACTTACTCATTAAGAAATTGAAGCGTATATGATATAAAAATGATTCCAGATATCTTTTTAGTCTTACTGCGTGAGTCACGTGGTGCCTAGGAAACCGAAAGTAGAATACATTGAACATACGATAATATGTCTTTATTGTAGCAATTGTGTCTTGATTTGTATTTAAAAAATCCTTTCTTTGGCTTTGCTTATTTAATAGTTTTCAAAAATAATCATCCCACATCAGTATAAACTGTCACCATTGTGAAGTCTGCCAATTCGGGATAGAATGTATAGAACGAAAACACACAAACATCCATGATGCAAATCCTCTAGTACAATGGGCACTTCGATCGATAACAGACAGTTAATTGTCGTTTAAAAATGCAGCATATTTACGAATGTGAGTTGGGTTCTGACGTGCGAAGTACAACTATGTTGAATAAGTTTCAATATTATTAGATAAACAATCACTTCTTTTAAGGAAAGGGAAACACCGTATTGTCAACAAAGCTATATTTCGTACTCACAACTGATAAAGTCTTAAAGATTTAAAAGGACAAGAGATTCAGACCAGATATTTCAGAAGGGTAAGCATGTTCTGTTTAATTGACGACACCCACCAGGTCAATGCAGGCTAGTCATGTCCTGTCAGCAAGTGTACAAGTGAAGTGGCAACAAGGCATACTAATGGGCATAATGATTAACATCGACCTTCATATCACACAAAGAAACTACATGTTTCCCAGTGAAATGATGATGCCGACTATAAGACTTAGCAATAGTCTTCATCAATCTTCATTTCTCTGGAAACCCTGACATGGATGGATTTTTTATGTCAGCAGTCGACATCTGTATGATCACAGCAAGGTCTTGAATACCAGATAAACTGCGAAATACAAACACCGTCTGTTGTGATATACAAACTTAAAGACTGTTGGTGTTTGTGTTTATTGTTGTCATCTGTTTTGAGATACAAACTTACAGTCTGTTTAGTGGATGTTAATTGCTGTCATATGTCTTGGAGATACAAATGAAAAGACTGTTGTGTGGGTTTTTATTGTTGTCAATTATTGTGAGATACAAACTTAAAGTCTGTTTTGTGGGTGTTTATTGCAGTTATCTGTTGCGAGATACAAACTTTAAGTCTGTGTTGTGAGTGTTTATTTCAGTCATCTGTTTTAAGATACAAACTTAAGGACTGTTGTAAGGGTTTTAATTGCTGTCGTCTGTTGTGTTGATGTTTATTGTGTCATCTGTTGTAAGATACAAACTTAAAGACTTGTGTGGGTGTTTATTGTGTCATCTGTTTTAAGATACAAACTTAAAGACTTGTGTGGGTGTTTATTGTGTCATCTGTTGTAAGATACAAACTTAAAGACTTGTGTGGGTGTTTATTGTGTCATCTGTTGTAAGATACAAACTTAAAGACTTGTGTGGGTGTTTATTGTGTCATCTGTTGTAAGATACAAACTTAAAGACTGTTGTGTGGGTGTTTATTGTGTCATCTGTTGTAAGATACAAACTTAAATACTGTTGTGTCGGTGTTTATTGTGTCATCTGTTGTAAGATACAAACTTAAATACTGTTGTGTGGGTGTTTATTTTGTCATATGTTGTAAGATACAAACTTGAATACTGTTGTGTGGGTGTTTATTGTGTCATCTGTTGTAAGATACAAACTTACAGACTGTTGTGTAGGTGTTTATTGTGTCATCTGTTGTAAGATACAAACTTAAAGACTGTTGTGTGGATGTTTATTGTGTCATCTGTTGTAAGATACAAACTTAAAGACTGTTGTGTGGGTGTTTATTGTGTCATCTGTTGTAAGATACAAACTTAAATACTGTTGTGTGGGTGTTTATTGTGTCATCTGTTGTAAGATACAAACTTAAAGACTGTTGTGTGGTTGTTTATTGTGTCAACTGTTGTGAAATACAAACTTAAATACTGTTGTGTGGGTGTTTATTGTGTCAACTGTTGTGAGATACAAACTTAAAGACTGTTGTGTGGGTGTTTATTGTGTCCTCTGTTGTAAGATACAAACTTAAAGTCTGTTGTGTGGGTGTTTATTTTTGTCATCTGTTGTAAGATACAAGCTTAAAGACTTTTGTGGGTGTATATTGTGTCATCTGTTGTAAGATACAAACTTAAAAGCTTGTGTGGGTGTTTATTGTGTCATCTGTTGTAAGATACAAACTTAAAGACTGTTGTGTTGGTGTTTATTGTGTCCTCTGTTGTAAGATACAAACTTAAAGACTGTTGTGTAGGTGTTTATTGTGTCCTCTGTTGTAAGATACAAACTTAAAGACTTGTGTGGGTGTATATTGTGTCATCTGTTGTAAGATACAAACTTAAAGACTTGTGTAGGTGTTTATTGTGTCATCTGTTGTAAGATACAAACTTAAAGACTGTTGTGTGGGTGTTTATTGTGTCAACTGTTGTAAGATACAAACTTAAAGATTGTTGTGCTGGTGTTTATTGTGTCATCTGTTTAGAGGTACATACTTCAAGTCTGTAGTGTGGGTGTTTATATTTGTTATCTGTTTAGAGATACAAACTTCAAGTCTGTACGTCGTGTAGGTGTTTATTGTTTTCATCTGTTTCGAAATACACACTTACAGTATGTTTTGGGGGTCTTTATTATTGCCATTGAAATTAAAACTTAAAGTCTGTTTTGGGGGGTCTTTATTGCAGTCATCTGTTTTGAGATACACACTTCAAGTCTGTTTCCTTGGTGTTTATTGTTGTCATGGAGTTACACACTTAAAGTCTGTTTTGTGTGGTGTTTATTGTTGTCATAGAGATACAATCTTAAAGCCTGTTTTGTGTGTTGTTTATTTTTGTCATAGAGATACAATCATAAAGTCTGTTTTGTGTGGGGTTTATTGTTTGTTGTCATGGAGTTACACACTTAAAGTCTTTTTTGTGTGGTGTTTATTGTTGGCATAGAGATACAATCGTAAAGTCTGTTTTGCGTGTTGTTTATTGTCGTCATGGAGATACAATCTTAATGTCTGTTTTGTGTGGTTTTTATTGTTGTCATGGAGTTACACACTTAAAGTCTGTTTTGAGTGGTGTTTATTGTTGTCAGAGAGATACAATCGTAAAGTCGGTTTTGTGTGGTGTTTATTGGTGTCATAAAGATACAATCTTAAAGTTTGTTTTGTGTGTTGTTTATTGTTTTTATAGAGATACAATCGTAAAGTCTGTTTTGCGTGTTATTTATTGTTGTCATGGAGATACCATCATAAAGTCTGTTTTGTGTGGGGTTTATTGTTTGTTGTCATGGAGTTACACACTTAAAGTCTGTTTTGAGTGGTGTTTATTGTTGTCAGAGAGATACAATCGTAAAGTCTGTTTTGCGTGTTGTTTATTGTCGTCATGGAGATACAATCTTAAAAGGCTGTTTTATGTGGTGGTTATTGTTGTCATAGAGATGCAATATTAAAGTCTGTTTTGTGTGGTGTGTATTGTTGTCATAGAGATACAATAGTAAAGTCTGTTTTGTGTGGTGTGTATTGTTGTCATAGAGATACCATCTTAAAGTCTGTTTTGGGTGGTGTTTATTGTTGTCAGAGAGATACAATCGTAAAGTCTGTTTTGCGTGTTGTTTATTGTCGTCATGGAGATACAATCTTAATGTCTGTTTTGTGTGGTTTTTATTGTTGTCATGGAGATACAATCTTAATGTCTGTTTTGTGTGGTTTTTATTGTTGTCATAGAGATACAATTGTAAAGTCTGTTTTGTGTGGTGTGTATTGTTGTCATAGAGATACCATCTGAAAGTCTGTTTTGTGTGGTGTGTATTGTTGTCATAGAGATACCATCTTAAAGTCTGTTTTGGGTGGTGTTTATTGTTGTCATAGAGACACAATCTTAAAGTCTGTTTTGCGTGTTGTTTATTGTCGTCATGGAGATACAATCTTAAAAGGCTGTTTTATGTGGTGGTTATTGTTGTCATAGAGATGCAATCTTAAAGTCTGTTTTGCGTGTTGTTTATTGTCGTCATGGAGATACAATCTTAATGTCTGTTTTGTGTGGTTTTTATTGTTGTCATAGAGATGCAATAGTAAAGTCTGTTTTGTCTGGTGTTTATTGTTGTCATAAAGATACAATCTTAAAGTCTGTTTTGTGTGTTGTTTATTGTTTTCATAGAGATACAATCTTAAAGTCTGTTTTGTGTGGTGTTTATTGTTGTCATGGAGATACAATCTTAAAGTCTGTTTTGTGTGTTGTTTATTGTTGTCATGGAGATACCATCTTAAAGTCTGTTTTGTGTGGTGTTTATTGTTGTCATAGAAATACAATCGTAAAGTCTGGTTTGTGTGGTGTTTATTGTTGTCAGGGAGATACAATCTTAAAGTCTGTTTTGTGTGTTGTTTATTGTTTTCATAGAGATCCAATCGTAAAGTCTGGTTTGTGTGGTATTTATTGTTGTCATAGAGATGCAATATTAAAGTCTGTTTTGTGTGGTGTTTATAGTTGTCATAGAGATACAATCTTAAAGTCTGTTTTGTGTGTTGTTTATTGTTTTCATAGAGATCCAATCGTAAAGTCTGGTTTGTGTGGTGTTTATTGTTTTCATAGAGATACAATCGTAAAGTCTGTTTTGTCTGGTGTTTATTGTTGTCATAAAGATACAATCTTAAAGTCTGTTTTGTTGGTGTTTCTTGTTGTCATGGAGCTACAATCTTAAAAGTCTTGTGTGGTGTGATCTTGTGTGGTGTTCATTGTTGTCATAGAGATACAACCTTAAAGTCTGTTTTTAAGGTGTGTGATCCTGTGTGGTGTTTATTGTTGTCATAGAAATAGAATCGTAAAGTCTGGTTTGTGTGGTGTTTATTGTTTTCATAGAGATACAATCGTAAAGTCTGTTTTGTCTGGTGTTTATTGTTGTCATAAAGATACAATCTTAAAGTCTGTTTTGTGTTGGTGTTTCTTGTTGTCATGGAGCTACAATCTTAAAAGTCTTGTGTGGTGTGATCTTGTTTGGTGTTTATTGTTGTCATAGAGATGCAATATTAAAGTCTGTTTTGTGTGGTGTTTATCGTTGTCATGGAGATACAATCTTAAATGTCTGTTTTGTGTGGTGTTTATTGTCGTCATAGAGATACAATCGTAAAGTCTGTTTTGTCTGGTGTTTATTGTTGTCATAAAGATACAATCTTAAAGTCTGTTTTGTGTTGGTGTTTCTTGTTGTCATGGAGCTACAATCTTAAAAGTCTTGTGTGGTGTGATCTTGTGTGGCGTTTATTGTTGTCATAGAGATACAATCTTAAAGTCTGTTTTGTGTGTTGTTTATTGTTTTCATAGAGATACAATCGTAAAGTCTGTTTTGTCTGGTGTTTATTGTTGTCATAAAGATACAATCTTAAAGTCTGTTTTGTAGGTGTTTCTTGTTGTCACGGAGATACAATCTTAAAAGGCTGTTTTATGTGGTGTTTATTGTTGTCATAGAGATACCATCCGAAAGTCTGTTTTGTGTGGTGTTTATCGTTGTCATGGAGATACAATCTTAAAAGTCTGTTTTGTGTGGTGTTTATCGTTGTCATGGAGATACAATCTTAAAGTCTGTTGTGTGTGGTGTTTATTTTTGTCATAGAGATACAATCGTAAAGTCTGTTTTGTGTGGTGTTTAATGTTGTCATGGAGATACAATCTTAAAGTCTGTTTTGTGTTGGTGTTTCTTGTTGTCATGGAGCTACAATCTTAAAAGTCTTGTGTGGTGTGATCTTGTTTGGTGTTTATTGTTGTCATAGAGATACAACCTTAAAGTCTGTTTTTAAGGTGTGTGATCCTGTGTGGTGTTTATTGTTGTCATAGAAATAGAATCGTAAAGTCTGGTTTGTGTGGTGTTTATTGTTGTCATAGAAATAGAATCGTAAAGTCTGGTTTGTGTGGTGTTTATTGTTGTCAGGGAGATACACACTTAAAATCTGTTTTTGTTTGGGTCTTTATTGCAGACATCTGTTTTGAGATACACACTTAAAGTCTGTTTTGTTGGTGGTTATTATTGTCATGGAGATACAATCTTAAAGTCTGTTTTGTTGGTGTTTCTTGTTGTCATGGAGATACAATCTTAAAAGTCTTGTGTGGTGTGATCTTGTGTGGTGTTTATTGTTGTCATAGAGATACAACCTTAAAGTCTGTTTTTAAGGTGTGTGATCTTGTGTGGTGTTTATTGTTGTCATAGAGATACAAGCTTAAAGTCTGTTTTGAGGGTGGTTATTGTTGTCAAGTAGATACAATCTTAAAGTCTTTTGTTGGTGTTTTTTGTTGTCAGGGAGATACACACTTAAAGTCTGTTTTTAAAGTCTGTTTTGTTGTTGTTTCTTGTTGTCATGCAGATACAATCTTAAAGTCTTTTGTTGGTGTTTCTTGTTGTCATGCAGATACAATCTTAAAGTCGGTTTTGTGTGGTGTTTAGTGTTGTCATGGAGATACCATCTTAAAGTCTGTTTTTAAGATGTGTGATCTTGTGTGGTGATTATTGTTGTCATAGAGAGACAATCGTAAAGTCTGTTTTGTTGGTGTTTCTTGTTGTCAGAGAGATACAATCTTAGAGTCTGTTTTGTGTGGAGTTTATTGTTGTCAGGGAGATACACACTTAAAGTCTGTTTTGAGGGTGGTTATTGTTGTCAAGTAGATACAATCTTAAAGTCTTTTGTTGGTGTTTCTTGTTGTCAGGGAGATACAATATTAAAGTCTGTTTTGAGGGTGGTTATTGTTGTCAAGTAGATACAATCTTAAAGTCTTTTGTTGGTGTTTTTTGTTGTCAGGGAGATACAATATTAAAAGTCTGTTTTGTGTTGAGTTTATTGTTCTCATGGAGATACAATATTAAAGTCTGTTTTGTTGTTGTTTCTTGTTGTCAGGGAGATACACACTTAAAATCTGTTTTTGTTTGGGTCTTTATTGCAGTCATCTGTTTTGAGATACACACTTAAAATCTGTTTTTGTTTGGGTCTTTATTGCAGTCATCTGTTTTGAGATACACACTTAAAATCTATTTTTGTTTGGGTCTTTATTGCAGTCATCTGTTTTGAGATACAATCTTAAAGTCTGTTTTGTTGGTGGTTATTGTTGTCAAGGAGATACAATCTTAAAGTCTTTTGTTGGTGTTTCTTGTTGTCAGGGAGATACAATCTTAAAAGTCTTGTGTGGTGTGATCTTGTGTGGTGTTTATTGTTGTCATAGAGATACAATCGTAAAGACTGTTTTGTGTGGTGTTTATTGATGTCATAGAGATACAATCGTAAAGTCTGTTTTGTGTGGTGTTTATTGTTGTCATGGAGATACAATCTTAAAGTCTTTTGTTGGTGTTTCTTGTTGTCAGGGAGATACAATCTTAAAAGTCTTGTGTGGTGTGATCCTGTGTGGTGTTTATTGTTGTCATAGAGATACAATCGTAGAGTCTGTTTTGTGTGGTGTTTATTGTTGTCATAGAGATACAATCTTCAAGTCTGTTTTTGTTTGGGTCTATATTGCAGTCATCTGTGAGATACAAACTTATGTTTTGAGGGTGTTTGTTGTCTCACAATGCTCGGTACAAATTTACAGTCTATTTTGTAGGTGTGTGATGTTTTACATTCCTTACCTTCATCTTAATTATCTCCGCCCCAGAAGGCGCCTAAGGCCTCAACACTGACTGACTAATTCTTTCTGTACTGGGCTGCTGTTTTGGTGGTATACCAAGTCTCCCAGCCTGTTTGGTTCCGATCTTTCTCTACTATCCTACGCCATGTTGTCTTTGGCCTCCCTCCTGCCCTTTTCCCGTCTGGTGCCAATCCCAAATCTGTTACGTAGTCATTCTCTCCTTCCCGTCTTTTTAGTGCATGGCCCAATCAATACCATTTCCTTCTTCTAACTTCACAACTGATATTTGTTACCTCTGTCATCTCTGCAATCCCTCTATTCGATATCTTTTGCTGCCACCTGATTCTTAATATTCTTCTGAGAAACTGGTTCTGAAAGATGTTCAGTTTCTGCTCGGCCATTTTATTGGTTTTCCATGTCTCGCAGCCATATAAGAGCACTGGCCTTACTAGTTCTTTAAAGAGACGGATCTTTGTTTTTCTGACAATCCCTCGTGATGACCACATCTTCCAGAGCCAATGGAATGCTCCCCTTGTTTTTTGCAGTCTGTTCTTGATGTCACCGCTGCCAACACCTTCTCTATCAACCACTGCACCCAGATATACAAACTCAGTTACATTCTCCATATCTTCATCATTTATTTTTATCTGATCTTGATTTCGAGTTTGTTCACTTCCAAGCGTCTTGCATTTTTTAGCATTCAGTTTCATTCCTAATCTTGCAGCCTCTGATGTTAACTTCTCTGTCTTTTCACTGAGGCCACTAAGCCTGGATGACAGATCCCCTGTGAAGTCTAGGTCTTCTAAGTAGGTGTTAAAATTCCATCTGATTCCTCTTGCTTTGTTGGATGTTGTTCTTCTCATTATCCAATCTATTACAAGCAGGAACCTGACATCACACATCATTGTGTTACACGTGACCTTATAGTGAACCACTCTGATATCTCACTTTCATCTATAACTGCACGCTCAATGTCCTTGTAGATATCTACTATCGTCCTCACCATCTTCTTGGGTATGCCATAGCTTATCATTATTTTCCATAGACTTTCTCTGTGTACCGAGTCGAATGTTTTAGTGATGATCTCCATTCACTTGTTTGCTGTAAGATTTTTTCTCAAAGTAAATATTTGTTCTGTTGTGCTCCTACGTGGTCGAAATTCCTTTTGTTTTTTGCGCAACCTCTTGTCAACTCCATTCTTCATGCTTTCTATCAACATTCTGTAAAAGACCTTGCTGATGACGGGCAGTAGTGTTACTCCTCTCCAGTTGTTCCAATCTCTCTTATCACTTTTCTTGAAGATCTTGCAAATCAGCCCTTTCTTCCAGCCTGCTGGCCATTTCTCTTCATCCCACAACCTGTTGAAGATATCTGTCAGTCTCTTTGCTGTTTCGTCAAGATCAGTCTTTAAAAGTTCTGGGGCTACATTATCCAGGCTTTACCATTTTTTTTGTTCTTCTCAACGCCATTCTGGCCTCATTCACTGTCCATCTTTTCCACATTGATCTCCTTGATAGCATCTACTTCTTCTACTTCACCTTCCTCTATTGGATTTAGTAGGTCTTCTCGATTCAACACCTCACTGAAGTTTTACATTAACATGTACTTTAAAGTTTGTTTTGTGGGTGTTTGTTGTTTTACATAAATATGTACAGATTTAAAGTCTGTTTTGTGGACGTTTGTGGTCTTTCAATGCTTGGTACAAATTCAAAGTCGGTTTCGGTTGTAGTTACGGCTACATGTCGTGTTTTGCTGACACGTGTTAATATTGTTTTTAAAAGATTCTGTTTTGCAGACTTTATTCATTCTATAAATACATTGTTATTCTTACCCGAGTTCCAAATAAAAAGACCTTTTAGTAAGACGATAATGTACGCCCTATACACATCTCAAATTTTAATTAAATCAACTCACCAAACATTTTGTCTTAAGCAACAGATTTGTTTCTGCTTCTTCATAGATTTTTGCTTTACGCATTGTCTAGTGGCTAGTTTTAACCTTGCTTCCTTTATTCTAGTGATGCGATCTTTTATGCTATAATACTTCCTTTTCATTGAAGATTATCAATGTGACCTTTCGCGTCTCAGAACTGATGGCTATTTTTCTTTGACTTTATGTATGATTTATAGCCCTATAGGTTGTAAGCCGACCAGCGGTTTATTATTGATTTTTGCTACAACTATAATCTCATTACTACTTTAGTTATTACCTTTATATCATCTTTTTTATCTTAAAAACGTTTTCATGGAACATCATAATGAGTAATTTACGGTATTTCCTTACTTTCTCATATTGATTTTCTTTCAATTCGAGGTAACAGCCATCTTCGATGGCCAAAGGTTACGATCTGGTACGATCACATTACGAAGATTGGATCATACCGTATCGCGGATCGTACCGAATCGTAACCCTTGGCTAGCTAAGATGTGTAACAGCATTCCCGTGTATTTCTATATATAGCATGACTTAAGTTTGTATCTCTATATTTTTCGAGTTTCTGGTTTGTATCTGTATAATGCGTGACTTTGATTTGTATCTCTGTATAATGTGTGACTTTGGTGTGTATCCCTGTATAATGTGTGACTTTGGTGTGTATTTCTGAATATTTCGTATTTCTAGCTAGTATCTCTGCATAATGCGTGACTTTGATTTGTATCTCTGTATACTGTATAGCGCTTTAAATTCACGGGGTCTATATTTCGCGGTTTCGTATTCAGGTCATATTCGCGGGGGTTAAATTTCGCTGTGCACCCAAATCCCATGTGTCGTGCAAAGTATTGTGAGTGTCATCATTTATGGTTATAAGTGTTTAAAACATGGTTTGTATCTCTGTATAATGTGTGACTTTGGTTTGTATCTCTGTATATATATATAATGCGTTACTTTGGTTTGTATCTCTGTATATACAGTATATATAATGCGTTACTTTGGTTTGTATCTCTGTATATATATATAATGCGTTACTTTGGTTTGTATCTTTGTATAATGCGTCACTTTGGTTTATATCTCTGTATATATATATAATGCGTGACTTTGGTGTGTATATCTGTATAATGTGTGACTTTGGTTTGTATCTCTGTATATATATATAATGTGTGACTTTGGTTTGTATCTGTATATATATATATAATGTGTGACTTTGGTTTGTATCTCTGTATATATATATATAATGACTTTGGTTTGTATCTCTGTATATATATATAATGTGTTGCTTTGGTTTGTATCTCTGTGTATATATATATAATACGTTACTTTGGTTTGTATCTCTGTATATATATATAATGCGTTACTTTGGTTTGTATCTCTGTATATATATATATAATGCATTACTTTGGTTTGTATCTTTGTATAATTAATGTGTCACTTTGGTTTGTATCTCTGTATAATGTGTGATTTTGATTTGTATCTCTGTATAATGCGTGACTTTTGCGTGTATCTCTGTAGAATGTGTGACTTAAGTTTGTATCTCATGTATAATGTGTGATTTAGTTTGTATCTCTGTATATTGTGTGACCTTGGTTTGTATCTCATGTATAATGTGTAATGTGTGACTTTGGTTTGTACCTATGTATTATGTGTGACTTTGGTTTGTATCTCTGTATCATGTGTGACTTTGGTTTGTATCTCATGTATAATGTGTGATTTAGTTTGTATCTCTGTATAATGTGTGACCTTGGTTTGTATCTCACGTATAATGTGTGATTTAGTTTGTATCTCTGTTCATGTATAATGTGTGATTTTGGTTTGTATATCTGTTTATTGTGTGACTCTGATTTGTATATATCTATATATTTACATTTGCGCTGCAACCCACTTTATGAACATGACCAGCAGAAATGCAATTCATTCGAGTATGAAAGCATAAACTCTCGTGACGTAACACGTGGTTTACAATGCCCCTGCGTCAAACGCTCAAACGCGTTTTTTTTTTTTAATTTTCATGCCGGTATGAAAGCAAATCTAAAAAAATGCCGTTCAATCCCTATATAATGCTTGACGTTGGTTTGTACCTCTGTATAATGCGTTACTTTGGTTTGTTTATGTGTATAATGCGTGACTTTGCTTGGTTTATCTGTATAATGCGTTACTTTGCTTTGTTTATCTGTATAATGTGTGACTTTGGTTTGTATCTCTGTATGATGCGTCACTTTGGTTTGTATCTCTGTATAATGCGTTACTTTGGTTTGTAACTTTGTATAATGCGTGACGTTGGTTTGTTTATCTGTATAATGCGTGACTTTGGTTTGTATCTCTGTATAATGCGTTACTTTGGTTTGTAACTTTGTATAATGCGTGACTTTGGTTTGTTTATCTGTATAATGCGTTACTTTGCTTTGTTTATCTGTATAATGTGTGACTTTGGTTTGTATCTCTCTCTGTATGATGCGTCACTTTGGTTTGTATCTCTGTATAATGCGTTACTTTGGTTTGTCACTTTGTATAATGCGTGACTTTGCTTTGTTTATCTGTATAATGCGTCACTTTGCTTCGTCACTTTGCTTTGTGTGACTTTGATTTGTATCTCTGTATAATGCATGACTTTGGTTTGTATCTCTGTATAATGCGTCACTTTGGTTTGTGTCTCTGTATAATGTGTAACTTTGGTTTGTATCTCTGTATAATGCGTCACTTTGTTTTGTATCTCTGTATAATACATGACTTTGGTTTGTATCTCCGTATAATGCGTCCCTTTGGTTTGTATCTCTGTATAATGCGTTACTTTGATTTGTTTATCTGTATGATGTGTGACTTTGGTTTGTATCTCTGTATAATGTGTAACTTTGGTTTGTATCTCTGTATAATGCTTGACTTTGGTTTGTGTCTCTGTATAATGCGTTACTTTGATTTGTTTATCTGTATCATGTGTGACTTTGGTTTGTATCTCTGTATAATGAGTCACTTTGGTTTGTATCTCTGTATAATGCTTGACTTTGGTTTGTGTCTCTGTATACTGCGTTACTTTGATTTGTTTATCTGTATCATGTGTGACTTTGGTTTGTATCTCTGTATAATGAGTCACTTTGGTTTGTATCTCTGTATAATGAGTCACTTTGGTTTGTATCTCTGTATAATGCTTGACTTTGGTTTGTGTCTCTGTATAATGCGTAACTTTGATTTGTTTATCTGTATAATGTGTGACTTTGGCTTGTATCTCTGTATAATGCGTTACTTTGGGTTGTGTCTCTGTATGATGCGTCACTTTGATTTGTATCTCTGTATAATGCTTGACTTTGGTTTGTGTCTCTGTATAATGATATATATAATGTGTGACTTTGGTTTGTATCTTTGTATAATGCGTCACTTTGTTTTGTATCTCTGTATAATACATGTCTTTGGTTTGTATCTCCGTATAATGCGTCACGTTGGTTTGTATCTCTGTATAATGCGTTACTTTGGTTTGTGTCTCTGTATGATGCGTCACTTTGATTTGTATCTCTGTATAATGCGTTACTTTGGTTTGTGTCTCTGTATAATGTGTAACTTTGGTTTGTATCTTTGTATAATGCGTCACTTTGTTTTGTATCTCTGTATAATACATGACTTTGGTTTGTATCTCCGTATAATGCGTCACTTTGGTTTGTATCTCTGTATAATGCCTGACTTTGGTTTGTGTCTCTGTATAATGTGTTACTTTGGTTTGTATCTCTGTATAATGCGTCACTTTGGTTTGTATCTCTGTATAATGCGTGACTTTGATTTGTATCTCTGTATAATGCGTGGCTTTGGTTTGTATCTCTGTATAATGCGTTACTTTGGTTTGTCTCTCTGTATAATGCGTTACTTTGGCTTGTATCTCTATATCAAGCAGGACTATATTTGTATAGCGTGACTGTTTTGTATTTCTGTATATTGCGGGACATTGATTTGCAACTCTAGCCATATTGGATTTTTAGAGATTAAGTTTTTTATCACTATTTCTCAAGTAAACCTTGCGTATCTTTCTCAAATTTCATATGAAGGTTCTGCTTTGTAATGAATTGTTTATGTCTCATTTTGAGACTGATCGGACAAACAAGATGGTTGCCAGGCAGCCAGGATTTTGAGAGTTAAAGTTTTTGTATTGCTATTTCTCAAAGTACTTGTAAAGTATATGTAAACACTAACGTAGAAAAACCTGGATTTACAGCCAGGAAAGAGAAAGTTCACGGTTTTTAAATTTCTTGTTCCTTTAATATCCCTATCTTTCCTAAATATTTTTGAAATTCATTTTTTGGTTTGTTTAACATATGTGTTAATAAGTTATATACGCTAACATTGAGAATAAACAAACCACTCACCTTGTTGTTTCATGCAACTCCCTAACCAAACAGCATTTGATTCTGAACAAATCCGGTATTGCTACAATAAGTCAGGAGCGCTTCCGTCGGCAACTGTCGAATAGTGTCCCATAGAAAT
Organism: Mizuhopecten yessoensis; assembly: GCF_002113885.1. Lineage (NCBI taxonomy): Eukaryota > Metazoa > Mollusca > Bivalvia > Pectinida > Pectinidae > Mizuhopecten > Mizuhopecten yessoensis. The sequence goes on from NW_018408566.1 coordinate 877,820, forward strand.
ATAATAATATTCCCACAAAGGTATTCCCATGACGATACAGAAACCAAAGCTATAACGTGTTACCAAAGTACGGAATGGACATCTCCACATACAAAGGTGCGAGCTGTGCCTGGCCAGGTAAGCGACTGACAGGTGTACCCGCGTGAGGAATGACGTCGACAAATTGATCATGAATTGACGGCAATTGTATCGTTGCTGCGAGATAATTATTACAACAACGCCCACTTTCGGTTGGTTTCTACAATGTACATGTATGATATAGATATACCGCTTGGCAAGGCAACATTATGATAGTATAATTAAGGTAAGGTAGTAAGGCTATAGGCTGACCTGCTCGGATCATTAGATATTTTTATCTTTTGTTTTCGTTTTCACATTTTTTGTTAGACTCAGACACATTAACACAGGGAACATTTTAAACATGAAAGGACAGCTTTTTGATTTGTTTGTGTTTTACAGCTATGGTCATTTAAGGACGTGGCAGGTTTTTGTGGTGGAGGAAAGACGGAGTTCCCGGAGAAAAACCACCGACCTTCGGCCAGGACCCAGTGGTGGAGGGCCTAGCGGTAGCAGAATGGCAGACGCCTTAACCACTTGACCACCGCGGTCCCGACAGGATAAATGCGTAGTGCATCAAAATTTATATAATGACAATAATCTGTTACTGGTTACAGGTAACCAGCGACAATGAACAGATTAATTCTACTTTTAAAGCCAAGAAAAATATTAATTGTAATTTATTGTATGTGATTTGCTGTTTATATCTGACCAAGAGGCTCTGCATCGACTGCGTTTTTACCTCTAGATCTGTAGGTACAACATACAACATGCATCTTGAATAATGTCATACATGTCTTGTGAAGACGGATATATATATTAACTATATACCAAAGGCCATATCTTCCGAACTCGTGTGTAAGAAACATTAATGTGATCAAAACACTGCTCTAGCTGTTTATCACTATCTAAATCAACGTGATAAAAATACAGGTCATTATACCATGCCACAAAGTCAGGATTTATAACCTGATATCATAACATAAGCACCATAATACTATAGACATTTTACTGTACTTTCACATCATCATCATCATCATCATCATCATCATCATTTATTCCTCATAAAAGAGAGTACAAGAGATATAAATTGAAATGAAAATAACTATAAAATCCACATGAATAACTTGGCGGTTAGGGAAAGTCACGACTGTTCGGCATTCCCTCGGTCTAATTGTTCATAGAATCTTTATGCTACACTGCATTAGCACAAAAATAGATCAGCGCAGTCTCTCGTAAATTCTTTAGTCAAGGTAATCTCCTCGAATTCAAAATCTGGAATTGTTTCTCTAAAAATTGCCTGAAGTAGGCATTCTTCTGTTAAGTTTGAGAGAGCTATATATGAATGAACATCGTAATAATCTATTACTTTTGTCATGAAAGTATCTCTCAAGATAAATGTACTATGACACTCTGTAATAAAATGCCTTATGGTATCAGGATACGATTTCCTACAAAGTTCAGGTTAATAACCTGAAATTATAACATTAACACCATAATATTTTAGACATTTTACTGTACTTTCACGACATTGTTGCACTGTCGTTGTTTTTAAAGCCAACATAATCACTGTCCGGTTCATAACTATTAACTTTTATCTTCGACATCACTTTCATTTTTCTCAAGACTTTAAAATGTCTTGAGCGTTTACAATCAAGAACAAAAAGTGTTGTTGTTTGGTAAAAGGAACAATGCTATTTTCTTCCGATGAAACCAGCTGCGTTGTGGCTATATATTCATGCCTTATATTTTCTTGTCCACATTTTAATAGATATATACACAAATGCCCGATCAGAAAACAGGCATATCCTATATAAAACTTCTCCATTATTGGAAGCAAAACATTAACATGTATACATAAAATATAGATATGTATCATATATATAAAACAATTGAAAATGAAATGATTATTGGTACATGTATTCAGTATATGGAGGAAGAATTTTACGACAAATTCATAACAATTGGTTTCCAGAGATCGGACTATTGACAAACTGTACGGTCGCCATCAGGATCTCATTTGTAAATATGTTTATTTCCTTGTGGAATAAGAGGGTCCATGCTTTTGACAGACAAATGTACATTTAATGTGTAGTATATACGTTTCTCCGACAACCACTGTAGGTTTCCTCTCTCATGACTCATTGGATAAACATTCATTGGTCAACCTTTGATTGATAACGTCACGTAATAATATTTACATTTCCACTGCACAGAGCCTAACGTCACACTACAACAATTGGTACACGGTCAGAAAATTGTTCGAATAGTACTTTAAAATTCAATTTGAGCATTTGCCTTTGACAGTATGACAAAAGAGATATTCATCGGCATTTCTGCCGAATAGTTTTGTTTTCATGAACATTTTAAGAGTAAAGTAAACATATCAGAAAACCAGTAAATCGACGTACGTCGATGATGTTTTGGAGGATTTTCAAGGGGTTAAATATAAGCATGTTTAAATGTTGATTTCTGGTCCTTATAACCGGATAATATAAAAGTGAATATATACAATTATAGTTCAGTATGGTAAAGCATAATTCAATATGTAGGTAAGCCAATGTATGTAACACACCAATGCATGTCAAAAATATGACAACCAATCCTTAAATGCTTTTCGACGTCATTTTCCATTGTGACGTCATGCTCCGTGACAATTGTTTTCCCCATCGGAAACACAAATGATGTATTTTCTAAGGGAGTTATGTGGTTTTCAGATAAAAAAAACCCGAACGTTATGAGAGAAACAAGTCCCCAAACTCGTGAGGATTAGTTATCACGTTTATCTAACTCTCGTTAGTTAATTTTCAAATTATGTAAGACACTCGGTAAACTTCGTGTCTTTATACAATTTGAAGATTAACTTACTCGAGTTAGATAAACATGATAACCAACCACCACTCGTTGGGTAACCTCTATCTCTGCTTTTGATAATGATTCTTGAGTGTATTTTGATCTGCAGTTGTTACCACTCCACTTCACTCTTTGAGGACGTTACATTATTCGGATTTGATCTAGATCTACAGAGCAGATGAAAAAGATGCTACCCTTCCGGAACACCTGGATCTGTATTCATGAAGCCGTTCTCATGCTCAAGCAGAGATTCTGTGCTCAAACCGACTTTCTTGTAACTCCCTAAAATCATGTAACAGTCAATAAGTCAAGTGCAAACAATGAAAACAGTATTCTGCTGAAAGTCTCTCCAAATTTCTTACATAACATTGACAAAATCTTTTTTTTTTTTTTATAAATTTATCACAGGCACAAGAAATGGGCTTCAGCACAGAATCCGTATTTTATCATGAGAACAGTCTCATGAATAAGGGCCCTGGTCTTATTACCCTTGTTTTTTCACATGTATCCATGTGAATCCTTCCATTATTCTTATTTTGACCTGATTTTATCAAATTTTGCGTGTGAATTATGATTTTGTGGATATATATTAGATAAGAAATAATCACTATAAATACAAAGCGTTCATGTTACATTAAAAATCTATTCAGTCGTTCAACAGATCAGAGCAGCTACATGTACAATGTAACACACTTACACATTACACAGTCAGATCTTACACTCACAACCTACACTTAACACACATACAACTACACTAAATATATTATATCATCAAACAGATCAAATCACTGCACACATTTGAAATCATTATAATTTATTATCTGTAATGTGCAAATAGATAAATAATGTTATAGACATTAATTGTAGTCAACATTAATTACCGGTATAATATTTCTGAATCCTTGATTTTCACAACATTTTATAACATATAACAGTGGGTAAATCAATACCTCCTGATGTTAAAAGAGTAAGATTAATATCTTAAATCTGGCTCTATGTTACCTGAAATATTGGGAACATGAAATATTGAGAACCTGAATAATTAGGACAGTGGAAAAGAAATATTAAGTTCTGGCTGTATGCTCCCCAGGAAGTTCAGAAAGATATTGGCTGGTTGCAAAGGCCCTATAACCACGGATAATAATTTGTGAACCTCTTAGAGACGACCTACGAACTAGATTGTGATAAAGCGGTATACAAGAACCTCAAATTATTAGTATTATTATTAGATAGTCAAATGTTTTTGATAGTTATAACAAAAATAGTATAGTTATTGTACTAGAATTATTCCTTTTCTGATAAAAAGTAACTTCATAATCTATAAGGATACATTTTCTAAATATATGGGTTATAATCAACAGTTAGGGCTTTTGTATTATTTATCTAAGTTTTACGAGGGATCAAGAGATTGGAAATCATCATAACATCTGGTAAGAAACTACCATTAAATGAACTAGTTCTAGCTTCATAAATATTGTAGAATCTTGGGTGCCTGAGATTACGGAAGTGTAACCTGAAACTGCTATCCCATATCATGATATGGTTACATGTATACTAAGTACAGTGGAAAACGGTGTGCATTCAGATTGGATTAAAGGCGAGATATATAAATACATTTTCTGAGAAATTTAATTTAGAAGAAATCTCAAATTAGACATCTGAGATGAACAAATACATTTTCTGAGAAATTCAATTTGGAAGAAATCACAAATAAGACATCAACAATGTAAACTTTTCTGGTATAGCATTACTGAAACCTAATGTAAAATTTACCGATACACAGTGTAACACTATTGTTATATAATGTAATATCACTGAAACATTATGTAACATGACTTATACAAAATGTAATATTACTGAAACATAATGTAACACTACTGATACCTAATGTACACTGTAGCATCACTGATATAAAATGTGACATTATGAATACATAATGTGACATTACCGATACCCAATGTAGCATCACTGATAAAAAAGGTGACATTATGGATACATAATGTGACATTACTGATACCTAATGTAGCATCACTGATAAAAATGTGACATTACTGATACCTAATGTAGCATCACTGATAAAAAATGTGACATTATGGATACATCATGTGACATTATGGATACATAATGTGACATTACCGATCCCTAATGTAGCATCACTGATAAAAAATGTGACATTATGGATCCATAATGTGACATTATGGATACATAATTAGACATTACCGATACCTAATCTAGCAGCACTGATAAAAAATGTGACGTTATGGATACATAATGTGACATTACTGATACCTAATGTGGCATCACTGATAATAATGTGACATTATGGTTACATAATGTGACATTACCGATACCTAATGTAGCAGCACTGATAAAAAATGTGACATTATGGATACATAATCTGACATTACCGATACCTAATGTAGCAGCACTGATAATAATGTGACATTATGGATACATAATTAGACATTACCGATACCTAATCTAGCAGCACTGATAAAAAATGTGACATTATGGATACATAATGTGACATGACTGTTACATGATTTTCAATTACTTATACATAATGTATCATCTAACAATTACATGATGATGATAATGATACAATATACAGCGTTACTGTATATAAAATTAACCTGTTGGTGATATCAAAAGTTCAGGGTTCTGTTAACTTTTTCAGGAATGAAGCACTGCATTAATCCATCACTTGGAGACAGACATTCGACCATATTTGCTATACTTCCAGATAGCAGTAGCTTGTATACTCAGTTATACTTGGAAGCCCTTTTTTCGTACAATGTGTCAAGAGAATTTTGGTTATATATGTTATACGAATCAAATGTTATTTGTGTTGAACCACTTTCCTATTGTATACAGACCATGGATAGTAATTTTCTAGTTTACTTTATGCCATTTCCTCAATAATCATACAAAAACCCTATCAGGCCGTTCTAGTGAGCTATCTAGAACCTTCTGAAATTATTCCAAGTACTGCTGTTGAAAACACTCAACACAACAATACCATGACTAGAAGTACAGTTCACAAGATCCATGCATTATAATCAAGTGATTAAATGCCCATGGTAAAGTATTGACGACAATTCAAACATTTGTCTACGTCTGTGTGTTCTTATTGGGTTTACATCCTTGTTGCTGTCCATTCCTCAAAGAAAATGGGACTCGGTCCCAGCCGTGGCTCCATTACTGTTTTTTAATGGAATGAAGAGTTACTCAGAAATTGAATTCAACATCATGTAGCATTACTAATGATGGGACATAGATAGTCAACATGAACATCATCAGGCCCCAGTTTCAAAAACATTCCTTAACTTATATTTCACTAAAAATCATTTCTTGTCTTAAGGAAAATATTCCATGCAAGATAAGGACATGTTCCTGAACACTAGCAATGCTTTCTATGGAAAAACCTAAGGGATTATAGGTAAAACAGGGTCTGATGGCTGCATGTATGGTGTTATTTCCATGAAATGGTAAGTATTTTACACAATACAGGAGTCAAATTCAAACAATACAAAACTACAGTTGTGTGGATGGAATAAACCTGTTAAGCTAAACAGAGTCTGTCTGGTTAGGAAATAACACACTTATAAGCACTGTCTTCAGCGCTCTCCTTAAGCGGCTTCAGCCATAACTTTGGTTTAGCATGCGTAATGTCTTCACCACCATAACTTTCACTATATCGTTCAAAATGGTTGCTAAGGTAAGGCTTGTCATGTTCTGGATGGGTTGGCTTCAAGTCGTCTACAACACCGACTGTGGCTGGGCTGTTGGTTAACATACCGGTATACCAGCCCATTGGTGCATGTGTTCGGTATTCCCAGACATCATTTTTCTGAACACTCTCTAAACGCTTTTGGCGCTTGGTATCTTCCGTCTTCAACAGGTGTTCCTTAAAACCAAGACACAATATTACTGATGTCATGCAGAAAACATAGTTTCATGTGCAATAATTGATTAGCTATTTAAAAAGAACAACTCAGATAATTGATAATTTTGGTATTACAGTGTACTTGAATAATGTCTGATCAATTTTTTATGACAGAAACTTTTTTTTTCTTCTCTGAAGTAGCAATTAGAAAAATGTGCAAAAACAAGTTTTTTTAAGAAAATAAAAAAAACCTGTCAACATGGAGATTTAAAACTACAAGGAAAGTAACTTTTTCATCATTTTTAGAAATATATATTAACATAAATTTGTAAACAATTGCAATACTCAACATAAAATAAAACAGTATCAGTTGAAATAGCAAACTTGAAATTGTTAGTTCATAAAATATTGCAATGATATTCAAACACCCATCAAAAGTGAAGATAAAACCCACGAGTATGATGTGATAGCCTGACCCTCGGGTTTACCAGATTATGGCATTACACGTGTTTATACTAGTGCTGGTAAAGTTATTTTAGGGGGAAACATTCCCAAGAACAAATCACTATGTTTAATCAAAAGTTTTACTGGAAACAGATGAGGAACAACAATGAATTATTTCATATAGTAGATCAGCAAACATGTACAGTGGAACAACCAAACGGTTCTCTTGTTATAAATTACTCTAAAAATACTTCCCTCCGATAAGAGTCAGCCTAACTTTGTTTTGTCCATCACCCAAATCAGTGCAGTTCTTTGCATACAAATTTCTGAATGGTAAATTCAATGAAAAGGGAGAAAATAAAATTGATGTTCAGGACAGTGATTGTTTTTGTCTTTTGTAAAATATTTCTACACCCTATCTATGGTACAATATTTCTACACCCTATCTATGGTACAATGTTTCTACACCCTATCTATGGTACAATATTTCTACACCCTATCTATGGTAAAATGTTTCAGTACAACGCTCTTCTTACATATGCCTCCACATTGTCTTTTGTAGCAAGCTCCTCACACATTTCTTGGTCCTTCTTCATTGGAGCACAATCATCTTGTGCCACTCCATCCCAGTACCGATAGTAATATTTAGTTTTCCAGCCTGTTAGAATAGACAGTCAATATTTACCAGTCTTATTTCATCACCGATCAACAGTAAGGATATCTCAAAAGTTTTAAAATTTATTGCTGAACACTTTCTCCTATCCCTGACCAGCCAATTGTCCAGATGATAACAAGAGGTGTAAGAAAACAAGAAAATACATTTTTTGTACATAAACATTTCTAGTTACAAAAACAATATTTAAACGTTGTGACAATTAAAACAATGCAAACAAGGTTACTGCATTAATATATCAATCATATTTTATAAATAATTTAAAGCAATTACAATTAGTAATGGAATAGTCATCTCAAGAATATTGATTCAAACACATCTAATAAACAATGTATTGATGTCATTGTTATTTTTGTTATTAAGATTATGTAAACAATTGTTTTGAAGTATTATCACCAAATATATGTATACCACAGTTTGGTAGCATCATACCATAAGACACTTTACAATGTGTAACTTATGTTAAATATTTACCCCCCCCCCCCCCCCCCCCCTCCTAGGCTTTGTAAATGGTTTCATACAAATCTATTCATTGCATAAATTAAATATAGTTTTTTAACAAATTATAATGTTACCAAGGTTCAAGTTTTCTAACAGATCATGATACTCCAGTAAATGGTATTTTCACAGAAAAAAATACCTTAATTCACCGTTTTGTAACAGTAAGTGTGCAATTCATACAAATTCATGTTTTTGTGATACATGTATACCTTTTAAAAGTGAGTGTTGTTGAACTTTAAAAAGATAATAGGGTTTTATTAACCTTTAAAAGCAATTGTGTTTAAATATTTTCCTCACCTATACAATCCTTGTAGACCATACTGTAATAACTACAGGGCATTATCTGTAATGATAAACAACATATCTTATACATTTGTACTACAGGTCCATGTCATGTACTCTTATCATTTTAATAATGATCTTATCAACCAATATTAAATTATGTGAAACATTGTATTTGTTTGTACATGATATACACGTTATAACATATGGTAGTTTCAAATAGTTGTGAAAATATTTCTTTTTAATATCATTCAGTCATAAATATGCTTTTGATATGTATAGAGTCAGAATTTCTTCTATAATGCCAACTCCAGTGATCTATCAATGTTTTCTCAATTTTCTTATTTCAATACACACTACAAGATCAACACCTAGAGCACAGAGGGTTGTTACACATGTCTGAAGTACCTGTACATATGCTATACTGATATGGGTCACAACACATAAACATCAGTATAGCATATATGAGTATTTCAGACATTTGTAACGAACCCCTGTGCCTAGAGTATCGCCTAGAAGTACAATCCACCTACATTGTACTAAATTAATGCACATGTAACTTCTCTACAGTCTTGGAATACATCATGGCAAATCGAGGCCATGCAACCAATGCTTATAATAATCATAAGGTGAAGCCTATTTCAATAATCAAAGTGAAATTGAAATATTTTGTTAAGCAATCAACTTTAATTAGCACTGCTAGTTGTTCTGTCAACTTATATAACGTACCGAAAAGTAGAGGGACACTATATATATATATTTCCACATTGTCTTCTGTGGCCACCAAAAATATATCTTTCAAAGACAAGAATGTATGGAAGTATGTTCTTGGAGCTATAAAACGCAAAGTTAAATATATAGCCCTATGTTGTTCGATAGAAGAGGCATTAACGTAATTTCCTCACCACTACATCTATCTATCTATTCTGCAACACCCTCTTTCAAGTATTATGTGCAGCCTGCGCGTCTGTGCATGTTAAAAGGTATTGTGTGGTGACCGAGATAAAAATGATAAAGTGCAGACTGGTGCATGCATAAGGGAGAGAGAGAGGAAAGAAAGAAAAGTGTGATGAGAGAGTATTTGGTGCTAAGAAATGTCTATAAGTTTATAGACCCGCTACTGCCCATACAAGGGCATATTTTATGGAACCTCTACGGATGTTGATAGCTCCTGTTGTGCAAAAAAGCAGATCTATTATGGACTTTGGGTCGGGGTGTGAAGGAGGGGTGGGGG